>NW_024080801.1:2673789-2781040 GCF_003009895.1 Hyaena hyaena
GGGGGTAGGGGCCGTGCTGGGGCCCGGATGGGGCTGTGCTGGGGGGTAGGGGCCGTGCTGGGGGCCGTGGCGGTGGGGCTGTGCCAGGGGATAGGGACCGTGCCGGGGGTAGAGGCTGTGCTGGGGGATAGGGGCCCGTGCCGGGGGTAGAGGCCGTGCTGGGGGGCAGGTGGGGCTGTGCTGGGGGCCAGGAGAGGGGTGGGAAGCAAGGACAGGGGGCCCTCTCTGGAGAGGCCCCCTGACTCTAGGAAATCGGGAAGTTTCCCTAAGGAAGTAACATTGTAGCTAAAGACTGAGTAGCAGGTAGCTTGGAAGGAGAGGAGGAAGCAGGAGGCAGAAGACACATGGCCATGTGCTTGAGGCAGAAAGGAACCACCCCCCTTGCTTACAGCTTCCTCCTAGGACCACCGTGCTGTGCTGCAGCTGTCGGAGTTGAGGAGTCTCTGGTAGTGCTCGCCTGACAGTGAAGCTTGGGGGACAGAGCCGGGTGTGGGTTTGACCAAGGAGTGTGTCACCCATCTGTTCCCTGAGATTTTAGGCCGGCGTCCTGGCTTTCAGACCTGCAGCAACCTTAGCTATAAAATGGGTAGTACGACAGCCCTGCTTACCGCAGGGGCTGCCGTGAGGGCTGCGCGGGATCTCGGCAGCTGGCACTCGGCGACACTCACCGCGTGAACTTTATTATGCATTGTGCTGCTTCTTAAGGTGTTAAGCAGCTGAGCTGATCATTTTCCATTTTGATTAGAACTTCTTACTTGATTGCATGGGGTTGGAATAATGAGAATGTTTATTTCCATGACAATCCAGAATAACAAATTCAGGATGATTGTTTCCCTACAAAATTAAGTAGAGTGGGGAAGTGGAGAGCCTGAGAGGGTGAGTGGAAGCTCCCCCTTGGATACTCAAAATAGCATCATAAACTAATTATAGCTGCCGGGGGTTAGTCATCGAGACTTTCCATAGGCTTGTTCCTGTAACACATTTCGCCTGCTTGAAATGTGTTGTGTGTACGGAGCCTGTTTCACATGGTCCGCAGAGCGGCCCTGGTAGTGGCTCCCTCCGGCCCCCGCTTTCTCACAGGTGCCGTGCAGGGGAGCATAGACGTGCCTGTGCTGTGGAAAGGTGCTCAGCCTCCATCCTCACAGACACTGAGGTGCCATCACTGGATGGCAGGGAGCGCTCCTGCCCTCCTGTCACGACACCGCCACCATGCTGCCCTCCTGATCGGTAGCCACTCCCTGACTGTGACGCCACAGTCCTGGGGAGGCGAAATCTGGAGTCTCAGTACCGGTGAAGCCCATAGATCACAGCGCACCGGGCTGTGTGGCAGGTCGGGGACAAAGAGGAAGGAAAGTCCTTGCCGCCTGGTGGACGGAGCCGTGGTCTTCCCTCCCGTCCACTCGCGGGGCGCCTGGCACGGGGCCAGTGCCGTAGTCCACGACCCAGTGTGGTCTCTGCAGACCCTTCCTCCAGGGCCGTCCTGGCACCCGGCGCGCGCAGCAACGTCCGCTCTGTGCTCGTTGGCCACTTGCTGCGCCACGAGTGTCAGGCACATTTATTAGGTATTAAAGTTGGAAGTCGATGACTGAGAATACTTCATCGATGTGATTTAAACTCACAGCCGAGTCGTTTTCTCCTGCGTTTTCATCTCTATTCATGTTTTTGTCTTTTGCGTGTCTTGTTCACTGCAGTGGTGCTGATTACTATGATTATGGACATGGACTCAGTGAAGAGACGTACGATTCCTACGGTGAGTGAACCAGATGCGGGGCGGGGGGAGTGGTCCCAGAAACACCTTCGAGATCTTAACTGAGGAGAAACTCATAAAGATATTTTGACTGAAACAGCAGCCTCCTCTCCGTTCCTCTGTGCCTATCTAGCTATTTTCAGAAGCTCCTTTAAGATTTAAATTTAATATTTAAAGAGGACTAAAAACTCTTAGAAAATTGCATAGATTCACATTCTCAACTTAGATTTTCTGTTTGGGTTGATTGCCATGTGCTGATTTTCTCATTTATAGAATCGTTTGCCAAACTGCAGACACTTGAAAGCGTGGTGCTTTTTGAAGTGCCTTGCTTCTTGACAGTAAAGGAAAATGAAGCCATTGAGTCTGCAGCTCTAAGACGATCCGCGCACCCCATCTTCATATTTTAATTCATCTCAAGTTCCAAGTTCTCTTAAAAACACCACTGTGGGAGGCCCTCCCCCGAGGTTACCAAAGCCCTGAGCCAGGGACGGGACATCAAGCTCTCTCCGGCTTGCCGGGAGATAGCTGAACGCCACTCAGTGCAGGGGGAGCTGGCAGAGATGCAGGGGAATCCGTGTCCCAAGTCTCAGTGTGCAGAAGGAGGACAGGTTTAATTAAAAGAATTGGCGGCAGCAACATAATGATGGTAAGAAGCTCCTTTGCCGGAGGGCAAGGAGATCAGAGAACAGGAAGCTTCAATCAGTTGCAAAGCTCTGATAAATGCCTGCTACCCAGTGCAAGTGAATCGGGATTCTGGTTAATGGATGTTCTGACATTTCTCTGAACATAACTGAAAAACCATTTTCCAGTGTTCCTTTTGAAGTGCATTTTGTTATATCACCTGTGCCAAGCCATGATGACCTCACCTTGGATATTTTTTGTCATTTGTTACAAACACTTAAGAGAAATACCTTGGTTTGCTGAATGCTGTCTCCTTAAATTGTTGCAAGTTAGCTTGAGGGAGTGACGTTGATTGCGTGTTTGTATCAAAAGAAGAGGTCATTTTAAGTATTTTTCCTTCACAGCCTTTTTAAATTGGTCTCAGTGGACACATGGCTTTTCAATTGCTGTATGTTGCAGCAGAGATGTTAACCATTTGCTGGCAGAGCCTTCTAGATGACTCCTTGAATGCGCTGGGGTTGCATAGGTGTTTAATTTCAGGAGGTTTAAGCGCCAGAATGCCTCTTGTTCAGACCCGTGTGTGGTATGGAGCTCATAGTATGAGTGAAAATAAACATTCTGGTTTGTTTCATATCCAGGAAGAATAATTGAGGCGCACACAACCACCCAACACGACTTCCTCCACCCTGTCCGTGTCTGCGATTCTCTTTCCTCACCTTTACCCCCGTGTGTCCCCCTTTCCCCGTGTTGCTCTTTGTGTTTGTCTCCTTCCTCCTGCACACATTTTTATGTGTTTTCTTTGTTTTTGCCGTTAAAGGAAATCTAAGTGGGGGCACCTGGGTGGCTCAGTGGGTTAAGCATCCAACTACACTCAGGTCATGATCTCACAGTTCGTGGGTTTGAGCCCTACATCGGGCTCTGTGCTGACAGCTCGGAGCCTGGAGCCTGCTTCCAATTCTGTGTCTCCCTCTCTCTCTACCCCTCCTCTGCTCACACTCTATCTCTCTGTCTCAAAAATAAACATAAAAACAAAAGAAAAAAATCCAAGTGATCCTTTTCGCATTTTCTTTCTTGTTCAGAAGTATCTTGACATTTAGCAAAAGGCAATTCCGTTCACTGTTTGAGCTCATGAGCTTTGGTCAAATGAGTGGCCAAAAGGAAAGTTCTTGCAAAGTCAGTTGCCATTTAAGATACAAAAATCATCTTTCTTCCCGTGCTGTTTTGTTAATGGGACAACCGTGTTCCCTTGTGTTTGTGATTTTGTTGTTTTAAGCAAATATTTAGTATTTTTAAGTTGAATACTTAGCACATCAGGGATGGATCTCTTCAATATGACACCTGCCGTTGGTTCAGGGTCAGGTTAGATTCTGAAAAATGAAGCCAGCGGGCTCCATGGTGGTGATCTAACTGATTCATCTTCCTGATTTTAGGGCAAGAGGACTGGACTAACTCGAGACACAAGGCACCTTCAGCGAGGACAGCGAAGGGCGTCTACAGGGACCAGCCATATGGCAGATACTGATTGTACTGTCTGATGTTGTGAAATAGCCAATCTCCACCAGTCCTGTATACTGTTCAAAGTAATTTTTTTCTATGAACAATCCCTTTTTAAATAAATCAAAATGCTTAAAATCTGAATGGATGGAACATTAAAACGACTTTGTTGAAACATCAACCTGGGCAGAAAAAAAAAAAAAAAACATGTAAAATTTTGTTATTTCCAGTCTGTATCTGAAAAAATAGGTCATCAAAAGGAAAAAAAAATAACTTTGATTAACTAGTGTTAAACAAAAAAATAGGTTTACTAAATATGTTAATCCATCCTTTTAACATAAGCCTCACCTTTCCTTTTAAAGGTTTCCATAGAAATTTAGTTATTTTATCTGTCAGCCATATGCTAGTTTTTTTTTTTTTCTCTTGCCAACGTGCGTAAAAAGGGAAGCCAACTATAAGTGCAAATAATGTGGTATTCTTTTGTAACTCAAGTCTTGAAATGTTCTGTAGTGTTAAGCAAAGCCTCCTCTTGCTTGATACTAAATAAACTTTTGAAAGAAATTTCGTGTGTGTGAGCTAACAGTTTCATGTTTCGCTTATTTAAAAAGGCCTTCATAAATAGTCGTAAACAGGGAAAGAGTTTAACAGCGCTTGTCCTAAAAGGATCACACTAAAGATTGTACAAGTTACTTTAAAAAAAAAATGGTATAAAATTAAATGTACCATTCTCTACTCACTGTAGACTTAAATGCTGTTTAAAGCGTCCACATGGTATCAGGCCGCGTGAGGGGCACGTTAAAACCTACGCAAAACCAAATCTTGTTTAAAAACTGGTTTTAAAATAACTATACTGATTTTCTGAAAAACATGTGATCAGTTTTCATCTTGTTGAGCGTTTTTTCACTAGTGCAACTTTGGATTTTTTATGAGAATTTTGGTACCTTAATGAACACCTCGCTCCATGCTGGAAGCAATAAGCACACAGCTTTTAAAGACACTCTGACTTGACTAATTGAGTCGCACTCGCCAAGGCTGAGGATGTGTAACCCTTAAACGGTCTTCATTGTCAAAGGTAAATAAATCAAATAAGATTTTAATCTCACTTAATTTATCTTAATATAACTAATAAAACCAGGGAGGTTACAACTTAGCACGTTTCATTATCCATTTTAGAGAGGTTTTAAGAGCACCTAAATTCTCATTTTAAAAAGTTTAATTTGTTTCAGTAATCTAAAAAGCCTTAGTTCAGGCAGTTTAATTGGGGCCACTTATTCCCTATTAAACAAATGTAAAACCTCATAACTAGGGGTTTGTAATACGTTATTTGGTTAGTCATGGAGGGCACTTCTTAAAACTGACAAATATTTAATAAAGTTATTCTTTTAATCTTTGGCTTAAGTTTGTTTTTTTTTTAATTGTAGATTATATAAAATGTTTAATGTTTATTTCTTAAGAGAGTTCCTTCTCCTTGATTAAAAAGATTTTTTTGTTTTGTTTTGTTAGGAAATGTCAGCCATCTTGGGAAGTCAAAGGAACTGGTTGTGCCAGTGGAGCAAACAAAGGTAAGTACCTCTTGCTCCAGTTGTTTTGATGTGTTACGAACTAGGAAGACCATTTCATGCTTATCTAAAGTCACGAGGCAAATATTCCATGCTGGTTCCCCTTACCAGCGCTAGTGATTACCGCGAATTAACTCCTCCGGTCAGAAAAGAAGCTTCCTGAATGTAAACAAGTCAGACCCAGTCAGTCAGCTTTGATTGTGGACGCAGAAGGCAGAGAGGCGGGTCACCCTAATATGTAAGGTTTGGGTTACTTTCTTCAGTAAAAATATGTTTAGTCAACCCTATGAAAAAATTTTCCAAACTATTAAGGAGAAAAAAACCAGCTTGTCAAGCCTACTGTATAATATGGTCCCGATTTTATTTTTTAAAAATTTTACGGCACGACACCTGGGTGGCTCAGTCAGTTAAGTGCACGCCTCTTGTTGATCTCAGCCCAGGTCTTGATCTCGGGGTCGTGAGTTTAAGCCCTGTGTTGGGCTCCACACTAGGCGTGGAGCCTAATTTAATAAAACCAAACTGTGTGTTCTCTATATTTATTTATAGGCAAAAAATGACAGTGGCATGCTGCAATTTTTTGGCAGTAACTATACCTTAGACTTGCAGAAGTATGATTTTGTGTGTGTGCTTTTCCTTTCTGATGTTGCAAAACAAATTATTTTATAAGTACAATAAAGTGTGTTTTATGAAATCGCATAATTTTTTTTTTTACAACATTGAGGGATCTGTGAGGGAAATGTATCTTTAGTTTGGTCTCACGATATTCTTGTTTTTTCCTGAACCTTCAGTCACTACTAGTTAAGCCCTGATGTTCCCAGAAAGTCTTACATTTTAAAAGTATTTGTGTCTGAGCCCTGCTCCTTCCATGTACCTTGGGAAATCAGCTCAGTGAAAATGATACTTACCTCATTTAGTAGTTACTAAGAATTAAGTGAGCTCATTTTTTTAATGTTTATTTATTTTTGAGAGAGGGAGACACAGAGTGTGAGCTGGGGAGGGGCAGAGAGAGAGGAGACACAGAATCTGAAGCAGGCTCCAGGCTCTGAGCTGTGAGCACAGAGCCTGATACGGGGCTCGAACTCACAAACTGAGAGATCACGACCCGAGCCGAAGTCAGACGCTCAACCGAACGAGCCACCCAGACACTCCAGGTGAGCTAATGTTAAAAGAGTGTTTTGTAACCTGGAACGTCCTACAATAACGTGACGTGGAATTGTCCAGTTGAATACACATTTAATATGTATGGGAAATAGCTGAGCATTTGCCCCCAGTAGCCAAAATTAACTTGAAATAATCAAATTACTCTTAGGAAGAAAAGAGTTCTTTTTATTCTCATGGACCAAACTAAAGTTTTGGGGTTTGGCTTTCTGAGGGGTGGAGGGGTGGGTCCTTTCTTGCACAGAAAGGGAATGTGACACCTAGCATATGTTTTCAATGCGTAGTGTTACATTGAAAGTTTTCACTATTTTCCTCTCTTATTAAGTGGTTTCAGAGGGAGGATTAGCACACTGAATAGTACATGTAGGTTTGTTAAATGAGGGGTTAAAGATAGATCCCCAGAGGGCAAACCTCCAGGTGATCTTCAGAGCTAATTCATAGGAATTTTTGTTCAGTTTTATGTTTATTTTCATTTTTTAAAGATTCCATAGCTCCATTGCACTGTCAAAAGGGATTGTGAGCCAGAAAGGTCTGGACCCACCAGGAACACTGTTAGACAAGAATCCTGCTTGGCTTCCAAGCGCTTCCTGTACTCGGCACGTAGCCGCCAGGCCTTATTTCCCTCTGTTGCTCTCAAGGAATTCGGAAGGCTATGCAAGGGGTAGACTGTGACGACACGTGCTGGCCCCTGTTCCCCGCCCACGGAAACCACGCCCGTTCTCCGGGACGTGGCCTGGTGCCCTCTGTTCCGTGGTGTCTCCGCCAGTCGAACCAGGCCACCATCCCTCTGCTCTCTCTGAATTTGGTTGGTGGTGCTTCCTCGTTTCACTGTCGATGTCATATGAGTTCGATTGGTTACCAGTTGCTGTGGTGACCACGCACGAGCTTATCACTCTCCGCACATGATTTAATTGAATCTTTAAAACTATAAGAAGGGAGCGTCATCCCTATTTTACAGAGGAAGACACTTAAGCCCCAAGAGGTGAAATCACGTACATAAACTCACAACCTGCAGCCCGCCTTGAATCCAGACTCTGTTGTGGGCAGCAGCGTCACACTGCCCGCCCGTTCTAGGGACAAGCACTGACTCCCCCATCGGGTTAAAGGCTCTTCAAGAGCAGGGGCTAATCTTTTTTTTTTTTTTTCAATAGTTTATTGTCAAGTTGGTTTCCATATAACCCCCAGTGCTCATCCCCACAAGTGCCCTCCTCCATGCCCATCACCCCCTCCCCCCCACACCCCCATCAGCCCTCAGTTTGTTCTCAACATTCAAGAGTCTATCTTGGTTTGCCTCCCTCCCTCTCCCCCCCATAGGAGGATTAGGAGGAACTTAACGGAGGACCATGGGGGAGAAGGGGGGAAGCAGGGGCTAATCTTTATGCCACCTTGTATCCCTAGAAGTAACTGCCACAACACTGAGCATTGGTTAGACATTGTGGTTTGTAGGTACTCCCTGCTCTGCCTCTCTTCCACCTCTGCCCCAGATTCCTTCTGGGAGAAATCCTTTGGCCGGAGTTAGGCTCTTATATTCAAGATACGCCTTGTTGACTTGGTGTCAGTATTCATTCACATACGCTGACCTAACGTCCGCTGTGCTGCAGACACTGGAAATGCAGTGATAGCAACATAGTCCTGGCCCCAAAGACGCAACAGCCCGCTGGGGAGATGGTCGAGGAAGACGTAGGCAGGACCGACACAGGCACATGGAAGGGAGACGTGCCTGCCAGGCGGGGGGTGGGGGTGGGGCAGGTGCCAGCAGGGAGATTAGCACCAGGGAAAGAGAAGGTGACCACGTGGGGGAAGGTATTCTTGGAAGCACTCCCGTCGCAGCTCTGTCATTCACCGGCTTTGTGACCTTGGTTAGGCTACTAAACCGCCCTCAACTGCGGCCAAAATGGCAGTTTCCCCACCCATAAAATGGCACAGCGGTGAGATGGCCACCTCCGTGTCGCTGGACAAGGACGAGAAACGTGCCCGGCACTAGTATTAGTATTGGCTCTTGCTTGGTGCTTTACGGGAGTGCTTGGAGTTGTAAAAAAGCACGATTATCTAGGAACCAGTTCTGTTAAGTAATCAGAGGAAGCAGCAGGCGATGCTCTGGAGGCACGAGACACGTGCTGAAGGGTCCCCCAGGTCCTGCGGCGAAGCTTAGACACAGTGACCCCATGTTCGGTAGAGAAAGTGACTTGTCCATCTCTGTTCCAGCAAGAACTTCGTAGGAACCTGTGTTTGCATGGGCGCTTGATCCGATACCCGGACACAGGGTCTTAAACGTAGGGCCCTGCCTTTCATCCTCGGCCTCCTCTCCACAGAGTCCGTGCCAAGCAAGCCAGTGACATGGCCAGCGGCCCTAGCACGTGGCGGAGGGGTGGCTGGGAAGAGTTAGCAGAGAGCATGCGGAATAGGCACTCATGTCGTAGTGTCACAGTTCACAGAGGCTGTCTCATCCATTTAGCTCAGAATTAAACTGTGACTCTGCTCTGGTCGGTGTGTACAGAGAAATGAATCTCAGAGTCTAAAATGGATGATATGGAGAAGAAAATGAAAATATAATCAGAAGTCTAAGTAGCGAAAATACAAACCACTTTATAAGGTTTAGGTCATGAATATAAATAATCAAGTTTATTAGTTCCCGTGCAAATAATGTCTACTGTTTATATTGATCAGTATCTTCTACAGATAGAAAGGGGGGAAAAACCATCATTATATTTGAAATCACAAAATCCACTTGGCCTTGACTCTGTTTCCGTCATGGAGAAAGGCTGTAGGACATTTCCCAGTCTGAATTGCACCCTCCTCTTATCTAATGGAAAACCTCATCCAACTGAAGTTGATTCTCTGTGGGATTCTATTTCTGTGATCAGCACCTCGTGCTGAAATTGTTCTTCAGATCTTGGTGTGCTGAGCCCCTCATGGCTCCCCATGGCTCTCAGGGTAAAACTCAGATCCTTGGCTCAGAACACCAAGCCCTGCCTCATCTTGGCCCTGCCTCCTGGCTGCTCCAGCACAGCCCTCCCCCCACCTGCCCTGCTACATACAGCACAGCCCTCCCCCCACCTGCCCTGCTCCAGCACAGCCCTCCCCCCACCTGCCCTGCTACATACAGCACAGCCCTCCCCCCCCCCCCCCTGCTCCGGCACAGCCCTCCTCCCCACCTGCCCTGCTCCGGCACAGCCCTCCCCCACCTGCCCTGCAGCAGCATTGCCATTGAACACCCCTCCCAGTGCTCTCCTGCCTGCCACCCTCTGCCTGCTCCACATTCCCTCGCCCCACCTCACCCAGCTCTTGGCGCAGGTGGTCGTTAAGTCCTCCTCTGAAGCAGCCATGAGGCCTCCCCTGGCCTGGGAGCCTCCCTGACCCATGGTCTCCACGTCTGGCCTGGGTGTAGCATCCCTGCTGAGAACCCTCGTAGCCGCCAGATTCTGCACAACAGTGTCCCTCGAGGGGCCGTTCGCTCCTTCCCACCCACCCTCCCGCCAGCCAGAAGCATCTCTCTGTGTGGCCGTGTCTTGTGGCCTGGAAGTGGCAGGCGAACAAGCAGTCAGATCCACGAGTGGACGTGACGAGTGAGGTGGCGCGGTGTCTCCGCAGCACCACCGGGCGGGGTCAGAGCCACCCTTCCGTCCGCGGAGAACCCAGCAGGCTTCAGATTTATGTTTTGTTTAGTGTTTATTTTTGAGAGAGAGAGAGACAGAGTGTGAGCAGGGGAAGGGCAGAGGGGGGGAGACACAGAACGTGAAGCAGCTCCAGGCTCCGAGCCGTCAGCACAGAGCCCGACGCGGGGCTCGAACCCACAAACCGTGAGATCATGACCAGAGCCAAAGTCAGATGCTCAACCCACTGAGCCCCCCAGGCGCCCCTGAACAGGTATTAACCATCTGTGTCATTCAGATGTAGATCTAGATACAGAAAAGTCTCTTTTGACCACCGCTGCTGGCAAGATCCAGGCCTCAGGTCGCCTGCCTGCTGCCTCCAACGGTTCCTTGTACCTGACAAGCCAGAAAAGGGGCGGCAGGAATAAATCAGCAGGAAGCAGAAGCCCTTATGAAGTGAGTGGGGCTCCCAAAGCCAGAGCTCGGCTCTCCTTGCTGGGGCATCTTTCTTCCCATCCGCGAGACTCGGGACTCGGTAGGCACGGAGCCTCGTCTATTTGACTCATTCCTCCAGATGCCGGCGTAGCGCCCGGCACGGGGCAGGGGCTGCCGAGCGCGCAGCTGGGAGCCAGTGAGCGGGCTGGGCCAGTGACCCTGACCCTTTCTACATACCAGCACCGAGCACTTCGCACGCTTACTAGTTTGGTTTCTCAGTGAAAATGAGATGCACGTAACTTCTGTGACCACTGGCTTCTTCAGTGGGAAGCGCAAAGTTGGAAAACCAAACTACGTCTCGTATAACAGAGGCACTCCATGTGCTTGGTACAAACTCTAAAATTCCGAAAGGGAAAATGCAAAGTTGATCTTATTTCCCACCCGTACCCCAAACACTCACCTGTTTGTACTGTTTTTTGCGTATTTTCCAGGGATAGTCTGTGCATAAGCAAAGCATGGGTTTCTTTTCCAATGGTTTTGCTTTTTTACGTGCAACACAGTACACCGTTTGCTACCTCCCTTGTTTTCTATCATTTCTACTGCAAAGCCGCCTTTTTCTTTCCGTTGGCTGGATAATATGTATATGAATTAACTATTCTAATTTAACAAGTATTGACAGACAGGTAGTTCACTTCCCTTATTTTATACCCACGGAAATCGATGCTAGAAGGCAGAACCCAGCATGTGCCATTGTATAGTTTTGTATACTTTTTTTTTTATAAATTTTTTTTTAATGTTTTATTTATTTCTAGGAGAGAGAGAGACAGCGTGAGCAGGGGAGGGTCAGAGAGAGAGGGAGTCACAGACTGAAACAGGCTCCAGGCTCTGAGCTGGCAGTCAGCCCAGAGCCCGACGCGGGGCTCGAACCCACGAACCGCGAGATCATGACCTGAGCGAAAGTCGGGCGCTTAACAGACTAGCCACCCAAGCGCCCCTGTATACGTTTTTAGAATGAATTTCTGAGGCAGGTTCATCAAGTCTTTGCATATTTTGTGACTATTACTATGTAATTCCCTGTGGGGGTAATGGTAGCCCTCAGTATGCTTTCCTGAAGGAACTTGAGCTCGGACTGCCCCCTGCGCTCAGTACATGCCGTTAGCACGTGTGCCACACGGAAAACGCCTCGGCTCCCAGCAGGTTTAAAACGGTCTCTGACGCCCAGCATGGCGGCTGGCACGCGGTGGGTCGGATCCCCGTGTGAACAAGTGATGCTCTGGGCCTCCTCCCACTCCTGAGTCTGAGCAGAGTTGGCACCAAGGGTCGCCCGCTGCCTGGGGGACCCGTGACGGGACTTTACAGTGTCCTCGCCCACCTTTTCCTGTTCCCGCGTTTCCCAGATCCTACCAAGACTTGGGGATCTTCCCTCTTTTTGCCAGAAGAACCCTTTTTTCTGTTTGCCCTGAGACTACTGGCCGCTGGCACATGATGGCAGACCGTTTCAGAACCGCCAACCAGCGTCCCTGGGGTGCAGGGGTCAGTCACACTGTGCGTATGAACACTTAGCAGGCTGTTCAGGAAATACTGCTCAACCAAACCACACCCCAGCTAATAGGTCTAGTACACTCGACGTGTCCCCTGTGCAGTATTCGCCGTTAAGTCCAGTGTGCATTGGTCGGTCGTAGCACGTGCAGACGGCCCTGGGTGGCTCACCGTCGCTGGCCCCGCGCAAAAATAACAGGCTAAGTGAAGGCAGAGGCGGTGCGGGGGGTGGGGGAGGGAGGTGGTAAGCTCTGTAAGGGAGGGCGAAGAGGCAAAGGCTTCACCGAGAAGAAGAAGTCTCGAAGCAGGGAGAATGTCGGGGTCATTAACAGGCAGGAAGGCGGGCGTTGGTGGCACCACGTGGGCACGTGACCGGGTGCCCCAGCCGGCAGAGGAAGGGGGTGCTGGCGCGCTGGGAAGGGCTGGTCATAGGGCAACATCAACAAACAGCGTGGTGTTGACAGGTCCCCGGGGGCCAGATGTGTGTCACCAGAGCTGTGATGTAGAGTGACGGCCACTTCTCCTTTGAGGTTGGGTGGCTTTTCCCTCTTGATTGCCACTTGGTTTTTTGAAATAATGGTTGTGTTATATACAGCACGTCAAAATATTTTCTTTGGCGCTAATAAAAACTTGTAACCATTTCTGAAAGTTGGGTCTCCTCTCAGATGACAAGACACCAAGGACTGTCCAGTCAGTGTATTCCTGTGGGGGCCCGTTTCTGTTGGTATTTGAGTTTCCATGTAAAACAAGGCATCGCTGATCTGAAATCAGACCCATAAATGTCATATTGAAGAGTATTTTGATTCTCATCATACTAAGTAACCATTCATCTGCCTTACTAAAACACAAACATTTTATGTTCTTAAAGTCCCTTTATTCTATTTACTTCGTTTTCCATAAACACCCTTGTTTCTACTAAGTTTCAGCTTCCCTGCTAAATCCCGCCATCCCTAACAGAGCATAAAAAATTATTAGTTTCTTGATATATACAAATATATTTCATGTTCCTCTCTTTCAGGGACTTTCCTTCGAATTATGGACTGCTCGCGAATTGTCAAGTCACCAATGTGCCTCATCAGTAAATGAATTCACTTGGGAGCTTGAAAATCATCTTAATTTTTTTTTTTTTTTTACAATTTTATGTCCTGTGAAATGTTTTTATAAAATGGTATGCTTTTTTTTTTTTTTTTTTACTAATTTGGAAAGCCTGTTTTAAAAACAGAAAGAAAAATCCATCTTATTTTGTGGTCTAACACCAACGAGCGAACGATTTGTGTCTTACTTAATAAGTCCTGTCCATTTCCTCCTCCTCCACTCTGAATACACTAGAAACACAAAGTCATGCTCTCTCTGCAATCTCTAAAGTTTGCACACTTGAGAACCATGTGGCAGCTCGCTGCCAGAAGTCAGGATTCTTCCCAGGGAAGGGTCTACACAGATTGCAGATTTGAAAATGATTTCTCTGTCTCCATTATGGAGCACCAGAAATGGACACGTTCTTCCAGAAGTTTCCTGCCACATAAAAGGTTAATTACAAAGGCTTCTGTGGGAAGCGGAGCGGTACCGCCAGGAAAGAAAGCTGACTTTCATGCCTCTCTGTAATTTGTTATGGAACATAAAGGTCATAATCCCTGTGGACAGTATTATTCTGTTCGTTCTCTTTTCTTCATTTACTGGTGCATTGTGATTTTAATTCAATGTGCCCCAGGAGAATGTTTGCTTCCTTCTGCTGGAAGCTCACTCGACAGGTTTCCCTAGTCTTGGAACTTCAAGAGTCTGGGGCGCTGTTACGGTGTCCATCCCCTACCTCAAAGACCTGTTTCCTCAAGGCATTAGCTTTGACAGTGTATATATACAACGTTGGGTGCATTGTGTTAACCGCACAATAACCTCGAAGAAGCTCGCATTTCCTTAGCCTCTCATGACACACCTAAAAACACATCCCCTGCCCCTGCAGTCAGCCCTGACTTTGCATTTGCCAGACCCACATTTCTGCAGCTCGGAAGTGCAAGGACGGAAAGTTCTGGTTAGGAGAGGGTGCTGCGGGTGGCTGCCCCGGCCCCAGGGCTGAGTGTCCAGCAGCGCGCGCTCAGGAAGGCGGGGCATGGTGACGACTGGCTCTGGGGACCCTGTTGTTTGAAATTAATTAAACAAACAGGAACTTTAGAACATAAGCCAGATAGTCATAAATGGAAAAGAAGTCGAGCTTCCTTGTTTCTTGCAGCCTCTCACCTACCGAGTTGGTGACATTAGTCATACACTTGCAAATAAGAATCCCGGGGATTCGAACTTTCCAACTCCTCTTCCGTCAGTCCGCTTCTCCTGGCTCCCACTCTTACTACCGTAATCTTGGCCTCATCTTTTACTGCCTCCATTACTTAATGCATTAAATGTATACGTCAAAAGTCTCGCCTGTGCTGGGCACTGCCCTACACGTGACAGCAGGCGGAGAACAAATCGAGGAGCCCGTCCTTGCAAAGGATCCTTTCCAGCCGGAAGGGACAGGCCATCAGCCACAAACCCAGAGAATGCCAGGTGGTGACAGTGCTGGTGAGGGACTTGAGAGCACCGTCACGGGAGGCGGGGTTAGAATAATTAGTGTGGTAGAGGAACTGCAAGGTGACATTTTAGCAGGGACCTGGCAAAATAAACAAGCCACACCAAGGCCTCACCCAACACATGCAAAGATCCTGGGGTGGGAACGTGCTTGGGAGCTTGAGGATGCCGGTGTAGAGGTGAGCAAATGACCAAGGGGCAAAGAGAACTGCGGTGAGATCAGGGTGGCACCGGGGGACCAGAGCATCTGGGGCCACCTGAGGGATTTATTTCAACGGGAGGGGTTTGAACAAAAGAGCCACATGACCCAATGTGTGAGATGGGGGGTGCGGGTGGGGAGAGGCCCGGCTGGTGCAGAGAGGTGGGTGAGCCATCAGCACGGGAGGGGGGACAGCTAAGCCAGCAGTGGCCCCAAGGCCTCAGGTCTCCTGGGGCTGGAGCATCTGCCCCACGGGACAGACTTCCTCTTAGGTGACACTCTTCCCCACTGGGCCCAGGACCCAGCTCTGCAAAGGCTCTATGAGTGTCCCCGGAGTTGGTGAGTTGTGCGGCACACAACAGCAGCATGGCTGAACACAGGAACCCTTTAGACGTGAAACTCTGGACTTTTCTCAGGTTAAGTCCGATGCGGTCCATCTCAGCCGGGGTTCCTCCTCGGGGTCCTCTCCCCGGGGTCCTCTCTGGCTCCTGGCAGCTCCGGGCAGGACAGGCTGAAATACCCTTTCTATGTTCTAGCATTTGACTGAAGGATCGGAGTGGCTTCCATGGTTTTAAAACTAATAGGCGGTGGGTGGCCTTTTCACCACGTTTATATTAGACCCTGCATTAAAGGGATACCTTCCTGGACTTGTCAGCATACCGCTGGCTGCCACCCCAAAACACGCCCCTCTTTCTGGTGACCGGAGGATCTTCTGCGGATGCCCTGGGCCCGGTGCGGTGCGGTTGCTCGGAACAAAATGGAGCAAAAGATGCTTTTGTGCGGAAGCTCACAGCCCCTCCCCTGCACCTGCCCAGGGGCGACCTGTGGGGTTTGGTTCCCTGCAGACCCTTCCCCGGACGCCGGGCTCTGACCCTTTCCCGATGCCCTGGTCTGTGCCTGCCCGCACACAGCACCTAAACGTATGTGCCCGCACTTCCCGGGCTCCAAACGTACATGCCCACACTTCCCCAGATGGCTCAGTCATGCTCTCTACCCTTGACCCAAGACGCCCTTCCGACAAATCGTCCCCTGCTTGGGCGTCGGCGAGCAGCCTGTGGAGCAGATCCGCACTGAGCAGACTGGAAACCTTGGTGTGTTAGCAACCAATCCCTGCGTAACAAGCTGCCCCAGAACTCAGAAACCCAAAAGAGCAGCACTGACAGTGTCGTCTGTTTTCTGAGGGTCAGCAGTCGGGGACGCTCTGACTGGCTCAGAGCTCACGAGGTGACAAACCGCAGGCCTGACCGGGGCTGGAGAAGCCCCCCACAGAGCCACCCACGGGCTGTGGGCTGGAAGTCCCCACGTGCCTGGCCACATAGGTCGCCTCAGTGTCCTCACAAGCTGACAGCCGGCTTCCGCCCGGGCAAGTGGGCTAAGAGGGAGCCCCGAAGTGAGGGAGTGCGCAGCACGGAGCCGGGACTGTCATCCCCTAACCCCGCCCACCGCTGGGCAACACACCAGCCCCGGTACTGGAGGCGGGGGGGGGCTACACCCAAGGGGCCAATGCCACCAGGTGGGGATCTCGGGGGCCGTCCTGGACACCAGTCACCTCCCACACAGGCTCCTTCCTGTCTCTGTGCCTTTGTGTCCTGACCTACAAGATGGACGGGGTAGCGCTGACCTCAGAAGGGCGGTCGAGGGAGGCCTGGTGCCTTGTAAGCACGGGATCTGTATTAGCTGTTAACTGTCATGAAGACACCGCCCCCCAACACACACACACACACACACACACGCACAAACACACACACACACATATGCACTTTCAGTGTAGACGCCACCCGCCCCCATTGTGCTGGTGAAAACCCTCGCCACCGTACCCGGGTCCCCTCCTCAGACAGGGACCCGCCCCCCATCCCCACGCCCCGCGCACAAGCAGGTGCGCAGTGAAATGCCTGCCGGGTGAAGGACTGTCCTCTACTTCAGGGAACCTGGGCAGCCCCCGCCCTCCTCCCAGCAAGTGGGGACTCGAATCTGCCAGCCACCCCGTGCGTTGTACTTGACCTGCGGGGTTCAGCCTTTGTCACCCTACCGCCATTGATTCACAGCCTTCCTCTCACCCTTGTGGCCCCTGAAGTGGGGGGAGGGGGCTTTGGCCTCAGTTTCTCTACTCATCTCCCACCTGCTGCTTCCAGCACCATCAGCTGCCCCCCCCCCCCGCCCCAAGAAGGCTCTTGACTCTCTTCTCTCACCCTTGTGGCCCCTGAAGTGGGGGGAGGGGGCTTTGGCCTCAGTTTCTCTACTCATCTCCCACCTGCTGCTTCCAGCACCATCAGCCCCCCCCCCCCGCCCCAAGAAGGCTCTTGACTCTCTTCTCTCAAGGGACCCCCTCCCCCCGACCCTGCTCTGGAGCTGCTTGCTGGGCCATGCCTCCAACCATCTAACCCACTAGAAGCAAGAGGCTGAGCGAGTAGTTCCTCTGCCCATTTCTTCCAGGTTGGGCCACTTGGGTTTCACATAAGGTGCCGTGTGCCCTGGCCATCGGGAGGTAGCCCCGATGTCGCATCAGCGGTTCGGTCCTCCAGAGCCATGCCTGTGTTTTCAGCCTTCTCTCCCTCCCCATCAACCGAGTCTTAGTTCTTTAAATGGAGATTCTGTATAACGGCCCTGGGATGTTGAGAGACTCTCAGAGGCATGGGCTCGGGGACGATGTAGTTGCGCCACGGGCGGGAGAAGAGAGACAGTATAACCGTGGCCGCTATTGATCCGTCAAGCGCTGATGGAGCACCAGCCATAATGGTGGCCATGCTGGGTCCAGGGGCTCCAGGGAGGAAGGATGGCCTTGGCCCGGAGTGGCTCGTGGACTAAGGGAGGAGAGAAAGTGCCAGGAAGCTCACACACACACATTTTCTAAAAACCGGAAACCAGGGAACGTTGAGATTTCTCCTCTCCTAATGCAGGTGTTTCTGCTGAACAAAACGCAGGATGCTGTCCCTACACTAACACTATGATGTGTTAATTCCTTCTCCCCAAGCCGTGTCCCGGGGGCAGCAGCCGGCAGCTGTGGGGGGAAATCAATGTCACCGCCCAAAGGGAATCCATCCCTGTCACACAATAGTGCAGAAAGAGGCAATTGGATCTGCTTCCCTTTTCGGGCAGGAAATTCAGGGTTTCCCCAATCCTGAATCACCTGATGAACACAGAGGCAAGATCCCAAATCTTCAGAAGCAGAAAAGCCAGAGGCCAGAAAGGGTGGAGCAGCTGGTTCCAAACCTATGTCTGGCCTCTATCTCTGGGGACCGTTTGAATCCAGAAACTTCCAGGAGTGAGGGGAGTGAAGGCCTCTGGGCTTGAACTCTCTAGATTGAGAGGGATACAATGTTCATAATGGGCAACGATAAGCTATTTTCATAGTGGAAAACGCATGTCGCATGAATCCTTCCGAAGAGCGCACGGGCTTGACTGAGGTGAGCTGTTCCCAGGACGGGGCATCTCCATCTGAAACCAAAGGGTGTGATCGTATTACAGAATATTTATTTCCGTCAGACCTTGTTCCCTACAAATCCATAATCTGGAATAACTGAGGTCAAACCGTAGATGCTTTAGAGAAATTCATCTTTTCATTAAACAATATTAAGCGATACGCATGGTCCTCTGCTTGTGTGCGGCCTGCAAGCTCTCCTTGGCTCACGCAGGCCCTTAGCTTCTTTCATCTGTTACCAACCAGCTCAACACGAACATCGAAACTGCCAGCTTTCCATGATAAAGCAGATGAGCCACAGCTTCCACCTGCTTTCTGCATGGCCTGCTCAGCCAGGGCTCAGAGCCGCCGCCGTTCGATCATTCTCTATGACCACCCCCCCGCCTGACACCCCCCCCCACCAGCCTGCGCCAGGCTTTGCTGGGAGCTACTTGGCCCCATGTGTCATTTGCATTTAACACCATGGCCCCAGCGGCGAGGCCGTGGCCCTACTCACCATTGTGTGGCAACAGAGAAAGTCACAACTCAGTCGTCTGCCTGAACCTCGGTAGATGGTTACTTGAACCGTAACCTGTGGGCCTGGCTCCGGCTCCCTGTCAGCTCAGGCCTGGGAAGGGAGCTTGCTACACCGCTTTGCTCTCAGAAAGCACCAGAGATGGCCCCCCAGTGGGGAGAGCTGCCTCTTGACCCGCTTCTCTTCAGGGTCCTGGCAGGTGCTGACGGCTCACTTGTTGGGGGCGGGGGTGGGGTAGGGGCAGACCCCAGAACCAAGAGGCTTATCAGGGGGAAGTAGGACCACAGACCCCCCCCCACACACACACACAGCCTAGACCCCCTGAGGGGCGGCAGCCAGAATGTAGAGACCCACGTGTGGCCTTCCGACCAGCCACGCTGCTCCGTGTCCTTGTCTGTAAGACCTAGCACACCGTGGGGTGTTTTCAGCACGCTGTAGGTCCTCGGGACCTAGGAAGGAGGGGAAGCGGCTGGGAGGAGGGAGATCTGTGGAGGGAGCACTCCAGATCAGATCAGGCTCTGGAGCCCACGCAGGCTGTGCTGGGCCGATGTTACAAGCATGTGTTGGGCATGGCTGTCTCACCAAAAGCCATCCTCCCTGGGAGGCTGCAATGCCATGAGGCCTGGGGGAGGGGGTGTCAAGCAGGCTGTATACGTGGCGTGGGGGTAGTCAGAGCTCTGAGCTCAGCGTGGGAGCAGCCCGGGGCCGGGCTGTCCTGGGGCTGGCTGCCCGGGAAAGGGACCCTGCAATTCCCAGCGACTCTTCAAAATGCCAGGGCACAGGGCACTTGTCTCCATGACGTGGTGATGACGTGGTGTGTCCAGTGTGAGGGACACACCCCCAAGACCGACCCCCCTCCCCTCCTAGCTCTATGGTCTCCTGGATCCCTGATCTGGGGACAGCCCCGTACCCTCTGAGCCTCGCTTTCCTCAGCTGACAAACCGGAGCGATGGCCCAGCCTCACAGGGTTGGTTGAGAGGATCAAAGTCCGACCTGGGCACAGCTGGCCCGGGGCCCCGCAGGGCGCAGGCTCTGGGGCCAAGGGGCACGTGGGAGCCATGGGCAGTGGGAGGAGAAGGAGGGGCGTCAGGGCAGAGAAGCAGAAAGGGGACGAGGGACGGAAAACAGAAGCTGCCTAGCTCTCGCAGGACAAGCTCAGACACTTGTCTGCTCATAATGACTTTCTATTTTTAGACAGCAGCGCTCTCTGTGACCTGCTTTGTAAATAGATGCTTTACGGAACGCATCAGGCCACGGGGCTGGGGACGGGAGGGGACTGGCAGGGGCGCCAGGGCCCGGCTCCCTCTCTCTCCAAGATGAACGCTCAGCAGGGCCGCGAGTGTGTCAGCGGGGGAAGGTCACAAGCTGTACCCCAGGCTCTGGCCCCTTCTCTGCAGCCATTTCAAGAGCACTGGAGCCATTTCGAGGGCTTTCGCTGGACAGCAGTTGTTTGCTGAGTTTTATTAAAATGGCAGGAAGAGCGGCCAAAAAGGCAGGGGCGAAGGGGCAGCGGCCTCGGTTAGCCCCACACAGTGGAAAGAGGCTCAGACCAGATCCGTGAGGAAGGGGAGGGACCGAGTCTCCGCGGCCACTTCCCGTGGGCCAGGCGTCGTGTGGGGTGCGTGGGACAGTACCATTCCCACGGTGACCCTGAGAGCCACGACCGTGTCCCCACTCGACCTCCGTGATGTGTGAACCTCCGAGATGCCCGCCTGCCCGGGATCCATGCGGGGCCCCTGAGCTCCCCACAAGCCACGTGGCATCTGGCTCTTGCCCCGGGCAAGTGAGGGGCACTGACAGGTGCCACCTCGGGGTCAAGGGACTTAAGGACAGATGTGCCTTCTCTTCCCCAGCTCCCCTCGTCAGAGGGCCGGGGCCAAAGAGGGCAAACCCACACGTCAAGAAGGGCCCGAGCAGCTGCTGGCAGCCTCCACCCGGCCTCCCTGGACCCCAGACTTCGTGCGGGACGACCTGAGAGGCCGGGGCCTCCTGCCCTCGGTCCAGCTGCGCTGACAGCCCTTCCTCCTCCGTGCCAGCTCCGGGGCCTGTGCTCTGCTTTTCTCCACCACCGCATGCACTTATGGGTTCTAAGAAAGTTCTAGGGTGTCTCCTGTGGAAAAGAGAGTGACTGCTACATACATGTCCAAAACCAAATGCGCCTCTGCTTCTGGGCTTTCTAGAACCATCATGTGTCCAGCCTGCAGTCCCAGGGTGCGCATGGTGGGGACGGGCGAGGCAGGTGGCCGCTTACACCCCTCCCTCTGCACAGACCATCAGCTCCAGGCCCCCAGTGGCCCCTGCATCTCCCCCCTGGCTCCCCTTCCTCGCCTTCCGGCAGCAAAGTCACGGAGCCTGTCCGGGCACTGCTCCCGCGCCGCAAACCTCACGGACACAGACGGTGGGGGCTCCCTTCTGCCAGTCTCTCGGCTGCAGGGGGACCCCGCGGGCTTCCGGGGATGAGCCCTCACGGCAGGACAGCGCTCCCCGCCTCAGGGGCTGCCCACCGAACCCCTGCCCCAGGACAAACCCTCAGCCAATGAGGGATGAAAAACCAATGGCCTTTGGTGGGTAAACTCCCCACGTCCCTCGCCTCTGAGTATGACACTTCGGAGGCCTGTTTTATCCAGTTTCTCTGAGGGACCTCGGGGTAATGTGAAGAAAAACGCAGAGGCTGCTTGTCTGCGGGGCCCACCCGCCGCGCTCTCCTCTCTCTCTGCCCATGATCCTCTGGGGCTGATCCAAACCCTGCCTTGCTCACAAATCTGAGCCTTGTCTGTTGACTGTAGTCCACACCAAGCCCACAGCCACCCGCCCCCCAACTCCGCGGCGGCCATATTCCAGTTCAGCCTCCCTGGGATCAGCCGGACTCGGGGCTGAGCCAATCAGAGTCTTCATCCTCCCGGCTACGGAGATTGGCTGGGAGCTGGCAACACGTGACGCGGCCTGTCCAATCAGAGTGGACCACAGAGACCCTGCGGGGTAAGGGTGGCCCGCGTCTCCCCTGCAAGGACACTCTGCCTCCTGATACCCGAGGGCACCCAGTCCCCAACCGGCCCCAAGAGACAAACTAGCTCTGACCTCTGGACTTTGCTGCTTACTCGAATCGATGATTCCACTTTGGCTGAAAGCCAGTTTGTTCTCGATTTTACTGACACGCGCAGACCAGAGGCTCCTGATAAAAATTTCAAAAACGGGCGTAAGTGAGAGTCCAGAAGGCCTGTGTCATCCTCGCCGGCAAAATGTGCGGGGCACGTTGCTGCTGCTCAAAGGCTCCGGATCCCCTTACCCTTTATGGGGTTCCCAGGGCGCTCCCACTTAACCCCAGAGCAAGTCGTACTGCAGTTCATCAGGGAGACAGAGACTACTACGGGTAGCAGCTAACATGTAGTCCTCGCGCCAGCTGTGAACTGAGTACTGGGTACACCCCACTTGACAGATGAGGAGACAGAGGTTCACAGAGGTGACCTGCCCTGCCCATGGCAACATGGAGAGACCGGAGGTGAGGCTGGGGTTTTCCCCGCCAGTCCAGTTCTGGAGCCTGGGCTCTTGGTGCCGAGGGGCGTCCTGGCTACGGGCATCTCAAGCAGTTAACAGGAGCCGCCAGCTAGGAACGCCGAAAGCCCGCTGCTCTGGGAATCCTAGGGAGGTGTCAGATCCTGGCCGCGCCCCTCCCAGCTCAGGAAAGGCCTGCCTGCCCACCCCTCCTCACCTCTCTGTGCTCGTCTGCCCTTTAGGGACCCGAAAGTCCATCTTTCCCGGATTGGCAGCATTCAGTGCATGGGGAGGAGGCGGAGGGGCAGGTACGGCTTGGGGATGGTGATAGCTCCTTGCCGCCCTGTGCTCGGGGGGTGGGGAAGGAGCCCCGTGAGTGGAGCCCATGTGGCAGCATGCATGTGGATTGGTCTAAGAAGAGCATCTCTGGCCACCCTGTGGAGGCCAAGGGGACAGGAAAGATGCTGCTTTAGCCACGGGGAGACTCTGCTCCTACGGACGGAGCTTCCCAGGCACCAGGTGGTAGTGGTATCTGGGGCTGGGGTCCCTGGGCAGCCCAGGCTTTCTGACCTGGCCGCTGCTGGACAAAGTGTCCGTCCACACTGCGGGAATGCCCAGGGGACGGGGGGAGGGTGGGGAGAACCTTGGCCTCAGGGGCGTATGTGAGTCCTTACTTCGCTCTCCTTCCGGCACACCCTTCAGACGTGCCTGGAGGGCGGGGGGGGGGGGGGGGGGGGGGGGGGAAGCAAGCTTTGGGTTCAAACAGGTGTTCTCGCTCGTGGGATTCTTACTAGGATTCTTCCCTCCCTCCCCTTCCAGGAGGCAGTTTGCTGCTTCTACAATGTGGATCTCAGATGCCTCTCCCCCAAACTGACCCCCCAGCGCACTTCACTGCCCTCAGAGTCAAGTTCTAGCTCCCTGGCAAGACAGCAAAGTGTTCCTGGACTTCTCAGTAGGCTGTTTCCCGCCCTGCCCCTCCCCAGCCCGGCCTCATCACCCCCTCCAGTCACACAGACCTGCCTGTATCCACTGCACACACTCTCCACTTCTCCCCATTATACTCCGCTCGTGCCCCTCTTTGTCTGGACTGTCCATCTCCCCCCAGCCAACGCTTCCCCACCTGCAAGAAGGAGCTCAAGCACTGCCTCTTCCAGGAAGACTTCCTGGCCCCACCTTCCTGCCTTGTGCACCTGACACTCTCCACTACCCCTGTCTCCAGGCTGACGGGATGCTGCTGTGTGTTCTCCCCGAGGCTCATATCTTGGGGTCACTTGAGCCTTGCAGTTAGCCTCAGTCTCTTTTTGCTTTGGCTGCTGGGATGCTCGGAGGCCCATGTTAGGCTTCATGGGATACACGTTGCGGCCTCGTCTCACCTTCCTCCGGCTGTGTCTCATTTTCTCACGCCCGCTTGCCTTCCTCCCATTTTCTCATCTTTTCCTTTTATCCTTTTGTGTAGCAGGAAACCATCCCCGAGTCCTTCTACGGGGAATGACACAGGCACCAAAACAGACGCACAGAAATTACAGAAAGCCACCAACTTCTATGAATCCCATTACATAACTAATAGGAGCAATACGTTTCCCGGAGAGGCAGAGAGATGGTGTGTCTTCCCCTCACAGAATGTAAAATGCGGGTGGTATTTAAGGGAAACGAAAAATAAATTGTTCCGGCTCCTTCCCACCACCCACCTCCCGCTGAGTTTCCCCTTCGGAATCTGTCAGGAAGTCAGAATTAAGAGGTTGCCTACGTCACGTAAAGCCTCCTGGCTTGTTAGCAGGGCCAGGACGTCCCCAGTCGGGGGCCTCACTCCCAGACCCGAGCGTTTGTGATGGCATCGGGGTCACCGGGCGGCCCGAGACGTGCCTGTTAGCTTCCTACTGAGGACGCAACGAGTCACCACAAACGCAGCATCTTATCACAACACAGACCGCTTACCTGAAAGCGCTGGGGTTCCGAGTCCCGTCTCACTGGCCTCACGGGGCTAAAATCAGGGTCTTGGCAGAGTTCTTGATGAAGTTCTCCGGGGAGAAGCGGCTTCTCGCTCCCGGGGCTGCCTCACCCCCGGCGCCTTCCTCTCCACCCGGACAACCCGGGATCGCCTCCTCGTCTCAGGTCCTTAACTGAGTCACACACCAAGTCCCTCAGGTACTCACAGTCCTGGGGTTAGGGCATGGTTATTTTGGGGGCATATTCTGTCTAGTACAGTGTGGGTCCCCCCGAAGCCAGCCCTAAATAAGGACTTGGGGGGCGCCTGGGGGGCTCAGTCAGTTGAGCGCCCGACTTCGACTCAGATCACGATCACACAGCTTGTGAGTTCGAGCCCCGTGTTGGGCTCTGTGCTGAGAGCTCAGAGCCTGGAGCTGCTTCAGATTCTGTGTCTCGATCTCTCTCTGCCCCTCTCCTGCTCTCTCTCTCTCTCTCTCTCAAACATAAATAAAGATTAAAAAAAAAAAAAAAGATAAGGCCTTGGGTGCAAATTGTGTCCTGGGAGGTGACCGGGAAGCACTGGGAGGGAAGGGCCAAGAGAGGGCATGTCGATGGGATGAAGCCGCTTGAGGCGTCTGGGGCTCAGTCCCCCCCTCTCTCAAACGCTGGAGTGGGCCCATGTGAATGTCTGGAAATTTGGTGCCTCTAGGCTAAGGTTGCCAGATTTAGCAAATAAAAACACAGGACGCCTTGAACAATTTGGATTTCAGATAGGCAACAAATAAGTCCTTCAATATAAGCATGTTCTTTGTAATATTTGGGACATAATCTACCCAAAAAAAAAAAATCATTATTTATCTGAAACTCAGATTTAACTGGATGTCCTATATTTCATCTGGCGATGCTACAGTTTGGGCTCTCCATTTGTTTTGAAGTATCCACAGACCCTTCGAAGAGAGATTAGGCTCATCTGTGTGGATGTGGGCAGAACTTATACCCAGCGGGTGTTACCCCCCAGAATGGAGATTTTCCAGCTCAGTATAAGGAGCCTTCCAGCGGTCAGTCGTCCAATGGCAGAATGATTTCATCTCTCCGTAGAAAGGGAGGACTGTCTTATGGTGGAACCTGCGTCCCGCTCCTTAAATCCCCTGAGGAGTTCCTCTGGACTTTCACAGCTGGGGTCTGATCTGTCAGAAGACTGTGCACACTGGAATCTTCTCTCTTGTCTTACATCTGGAGGCAGGACCAGAGGGAGGCAGTGATCTGAGACAATATGCCATCCATGGAAAACCAGATTCTCCCTTCAAAGAGAGAGGCAACTGTCTCAAGTTCTAGGCTTGGATCATCAGGGAAGCAAAAGTTTTGGACAAGTCCATTTAGCCACGTGCTCCTTTAATCACGCTTTCTAATGAACCAATATTTAGTTGTATATAAAAGAAAACCCCAAATTACTGATTTAAACAAGATAGACGTTTGTTTCTCTGTCATGAAAGACTTCCTCAAATAAACCAGGTAACATAGGGCTGGTACAATGACCACAGGGCCATCGAGTTCCTAACCTTTCTCTCTTCCACCCTGAGTACAGTCGTTCATCTTAAGAGTCACCTCGCAGGTCAAGATGGCTGCTAGAGTTCTTGCCATCACCTCCACATTCCATGCTGGCAGCAAGAGGCAGAGGAAGGACTACGGGGTGTCTGTCCCAGCGCGGTCAGCTCCTCTCACACAACCGTCTTGGAAATCTGACACAGATTTTGCCTCCTATCTTCTTGTCCAGTACTTAGCACTTTGGTCACTCCTGGCCATAAGGGAGCCTGGAAAATGTAGTCTTTTAACAGGATGCATAGCCTGCATGAAAGAATGTTATAAAGAAAGAGAGAACAGTGCATACTGACCTCCGCCCTCTGTGACAAGTAATAGACACATAATAGAAGGTGTCATTTTACTCTCCACTCACCTGACTTCTGAGGTCTCAAGTGGCTCTGACCCTGGATGGGCAAGATAGGAACTTACACCACCCTTGACTACCCAGGAGCTCAGGCAGGTGCTGGATCCTTCCTCCAGCCAGGGAAGGGATTCCTCCATTTCGTGGCTGGTTGCACATGGCCAGCAGTCTCACAGTGCTCTCTCCAAACAGCATCTTACCCACATGAACAGCTACTGAACCAGGAGCTATGCTGGGAAAGAAAGGCCCGGTCCCGGAGCCCCTCTGGATTCTGTCCTGTGCTCACCGTCAGCAAACCCAGGCTGCAAGAACAGTGCTGGAAACCACCGACCAGACTTCAGAGCCCCTTCCTCCGTGAGGCCCATCGATTCTAAGGCTTGGTCACCACAGGGTTTTCTTTCTCAGGAGTGACCTCGGATAGAGGCCTCCTGGTTTCTGGAAGGTTCTACTATGGGTGCCCTACTTAGAGTTAGAGGACCTCTCAGGGCTCAGGTTTGGATTTGGGAATTTGCTATTGCCAAAAATAAATCTCTTTAGGGGGTAAGACTCTAGGGGGAGCTGAGGAAGGTCACCCTTACCTAGAGTCTGGGTCAAGGCCAAGGATGTGGTGAGCACTACAGTAGGGTTGGGTGGCATCTGAGGTGATATGTCTCCTTCCCACAAGAAATTAAGGGCCTTTGGCCACAGCCCCCACCATCCCCTGCCTGCTGTCGGCACTGGGGCTCTCAGCCCTGTCTTTATAGCCCTTCTAGCGTGAGAGAGGCAGCATCCTGGTCCTGCCTCACTCACCCAAAACCCAGTTAGGAAGAAGGGCGAAGTCTTAATATGGTCCTCTGTGTCTGCCTTTAGGGCTCTACCTACCTACTCACAGGCTCAGTGCCCAACCTTGGGGTGAGGGACCAGAGCCCTCATCGTGTCTGTCTTCATCCTTCATCTGGTTTCCCTTGACCTTGGGCATCTCGATGGGCTGGTGGAGGAGGTTCATGGAACAGAGACTTGGGTATCTTGGGTTCCCAGGCACCTCTAATCTTTTCACCAGAGCATCATTTAGGAACACCCCCAAGCACACCCACAGGTGCACACGTTCCGGGAGTAGTTCATGATTGATGGAGGCTGCTTCCTTCCTGGAGCCCAGAGAGCAAGCTCCGCAGGAGCCCTCTCTCCTCACCTGTGTACCCCCAGAGCCCAGCACACACCAGCACACAATAGGTGCTTCATAAATGCTGGGTAAGCAAAGACCAGCAAGGGGTAAATGGTCGGGACACATAATAAGCTGTGCAATTGCCTTGAATGGCAAACACCCACAAAGGAATGAAAGACTGATTTGGAAAAGACATTTGTGTCCTTTTTACTTATTTATGTGTTTATTCATTTATCATTTATATTCTGCCTACCCCTTGGAAAGGATTTGAGGAGTCTTACAATATTAAAACACAGAGAAGAAGCTAAAGTAAAAAAAGAACCGACACAAAATAAAGATAATTTAAAAGCAGCGGAAAAAAATATATGTACCAGGTACTTGGTTTGAAGTCGCTCTTGTCTCTGAGCTGTTCGTTTAGTATCCAGATGCCTGGAGGTAACGAGGGAGGGGACATCACCATCCCCGACAGCATGGATGGATCTAGAAGCTATTATGCTGAGGGAGATGAGTCAGACAAAGACAAGCAGACAAATACCATACGAGCTCACTCATAGGTGGAGCCTAAAAACAGAACCAGTGAACAAGCAACAGCAGAATAGAAACACTCATAAATACAGAGAACAAACTGGTCGTTGCCATTGGCGAAGGGGGTGGGGGATGGGTACTATACATGCAGGAGATAAAGAGGTACAAACTTCCGGTTATAAACTAAATATGTCTCAGGGAATGAAAGCACAGCATAGGGAATAGAGTCAATAACACCGTGATAACTCTGTGTGCTGACAGCGGGTGACCACACTCATTGTAGGGAGCATGTCGGTAATGTACAGAACTGTCTAATCTCTACGTTCTACACCTGAAACTCGTATACTGTATGTGAGCTATGGCTCAGGTTTTAAAAGTCGTCACAGTGTACAACCTAGAAAAGAAAAAATAAGTAAAGAGGGAGGGGACACATTTCGTTCCCCGGCTGCTTAGCTCACAGAGCCACAGGGAGATGGATTCCGCGATCCCGTGCTCTGCAGACCCTCATGCTGTTTGTCGCTCTTCACGCCTTTGTTGAAATCACTGAGATGGGCTTTAGGAGCGCCAGAGGCAGGTGGAGGGATTGGGGCTGCATGCAGGGCCATGTTTGTCTGAGCGGGGCTTCATGTTGGTGAGCAGCCACGTGGGCAGCCCCTTCGATGGAGAAGTGTGTCCCCCCACCCCCCAGGGGTCCGTGGAAAGGGTCTTTTGATTTTATCTTCAAATCATCTTTATTGATTTATTTTTTAATATGATTTATTGTCAAGTTGGCTAACATAATGGTGTATAAAGTGTGCTCTTGGTTTTGGGGGTAGATTCCCATGATTCATCGCTTCCATATAACACCCAGTGCTCATCCCAACAAGTGCCCCCCTCGATGCCCATCACCCACTTTCCCCTCGCCCCTGCCCCCCCCATCAACCCTCAGTTTGTTCTCTGTATTTAAGATTCTCTTATAGTTTACCTCCCTCCCTCTCTGTAACTATTTTTTCCCCTTCCCCTCCCCCATGGTCTTCTGTTAAGTTTCTCAAGATTGACATATGAGTGAAAACATATGATATCGGTCTTTCTCTGACTTCACTTTCTCTGACTTCACTTTCTCTGATTTCACTCAGCATAATGCCCTCCAGTTCCATCCACATAGTTGCAAATGGCAAGATTTCATTCTTTTTTTAAATTTTTTTTTTTATGTTTTATTTATTTCTAGGAGAGAGAGAGAGAGACAGCATGAGCAGGGGAGGGTCAGAGAGAGAGGGAGTCACAGACTGAAACAGGCTCCAGGCTCTGAGCTGGCAGTCAGCACAGAGCCCGACGCGGGGCTCGAACCCACGAACCACGAGATCATGACCTAAGCGAAGGTCGGACGCTTAACCGACTAAGCCACCCTGGCGCCCCGAGATTTCATTCTTTTTGATCTCCAAGTAATACTCCGTTGTATATATAAACCACATCTTGTTTATCCATTCATCAGTTGATGGCCATTTAGGCTCTTTCCATAATTTGGCTATTGTTGATAGTGCTGCTATGAACATTGGGGTGCATGAGCCCCCATGAATCAGCACTCCTGTATCCTTTGGATAAATTCCTGGTAGTGCTGCAGGGTCTTTTGAGGCCTGGCTAAATCTGTTCCCCTGTGTCCCTGGGTTCCGGTCACTGGGGACCCCACAGGATGGCCCGTTCCCCAGTGCACAGCTCTTGTGACTCCAGCGCCTCTGGGAAGGAGAGGGGGTGGGGAGAAAGGGGCAGTGGGTAATGCTCGTCCACGTGCCACAGTGGACTGGAGCCACATGAATGGTGGGAAAGCATGGGGGCCGCTGGGAATCGCAGCGAGGAGCCGTGCTGAGGAGCTCTGTGGGTCTGGGGAGGGAGGCTGGCACTCCTTGCCAATCAGCAGTTCTGGCCTCACAGGGACAGTGGAGGATCCCGGGAATATGACCCACCTTTGACCAAAGTCCTTCACCCGGAGGAGTGAGCATCCTGCCCAGCCTTCAGTGTAAGAGTGCCACCTCTCTCCCACTCCTTCCCAAAAAAACAGCACCGACAACCTCTGCTGCTTTTGCTTGCACGCCCCCATTGACAGGGAACTCACTCTCAAGGCAGCTCGTTCCTTGTGGCACAGCTCTGGCAAGAAAGTGTGAAAAGTGTCAGGACAGAAGCTTCTATGAGGGAGCCAGAGAAGGGGGCTCATTTCATTCTGTCCTCCCCAGCTGGACCGCAGGCCCCTGGAGGGCAGGGAGTGGATCCCGTCCGTAGTGACATCTCTAGACATTGGCGCAGTGCTCGGTACACGGTGCGCACTCATCTCTTATATGGGGATGGAAGTATGGAGCCCGGGGAGCAGAGAGGAGAGGAGAGGCTGGGAAAACTGGTTTTTCCTGATACTGACCGAAAACTTGCTTTCCTGTTGCTTCTCCTCATCGACCTTTAGGCCATAAAAAAACAGCTCAGCCTCTTCTCTGCCTGACAAAGCTTCTAGAATGTGAAGGTGACAATCGTGTCCTGGTCCCTAAGGTTTGTTCCAGGGGAACTGTCCTTGGCCTTCCATCACCCCTGCCTCCCTGGACTCCACATCACCCATCCTGTGCAAGGTGGGGGGAGGGGGCAGGCAGGAGACATTTCTCGGGCACTTGGCTTGTTTCTACAACAGTGTCCGGAGGCTCCTGATGCCAGTTGGCAAGCTAGAAACCTGCACTTGGAAGGAGAGGACGAGAAGGTCGAAGGCTGAACTTCCCCAGCCCCCGAGACAGCAGCGTGGTGACAGACCAGGGACGTGTGCCCTCCCGGCCCAGGTCAAGGCCAGGGAGAAGTGCCGGAACTCCCCTCTGGGCCTCCAGCCTGGGGTTCTCAGTCCTGAAACCACAGCGGGTCTGGATGTAGAGCCTGTTCAAGTGCACATGCATTTTAAGAAGAGCGAGCTCGGTGTCCTGCAACATTTTTCTGATGAGAGAACAGCCAGGGCCCCAGGATCAACCCAGGAGTCCAGAGTCTGGCTGCTTTCACAAGCTGCCGGGACAGGGCTTTCTCGGGCAGAGCCAGCAGGCTGTAATGACGAAGGGCGAGCCAGGCGACGGCCCAGAGCTGGAGGCTATTTCCAGGGTCCGGAACTTCCTGCCGGCTGCATAGCTCGTCACACAGTGTCTTGCACTAGGGAGGCCTCCCCAGAGCAGGTACTGGACCCTCGTGACTGGGGAGGAAGCCTGGACACTCCCAGATGGCTGCTGGCATAGCCCCAGAGGTGGCCACGACATGGACCTTTTGGGAAAGGAGGAGGCTCGGGCTCTAGGACGCGGCAGCAAGATGCATCTCATGAATGGGTATCTCTGTCCTGCAGACCAGCCTTAGCCCTTTGCCCACGTCTCATGCAAAAATAAGTTATATAAACTGTGAAGTCAAGCAAGAAGTAGGTACACGCATGTGGTTGCACACACACACACACACACACACACACACACACACACACACCTGCTCCTGTGCCGGTGGCCAACTCTGCCTGTTCCCAGGAACGGGGAGCCTGTGCACACTCTTTGAAAGTCATAGCTCATCTTCCCCCCCAGTGGCTCCCAGAGAAGGTGAGGTTTCCAGCCCACCGCTCAGTCAAGGTGGCCGACACGGCGAGCGTGGCCTCCGCTCCCCGGCTGGTGAGTGCTCCCCAGGGTTTGAGCCGGGTGGCCAGGCCCAGCAGCCGCGCTCTAGCGCCCTGGCTCCCTGGGGTTAGCCTGGCTGCCCCCGGCTCCCCGAGGCCCCCTCAGAGCTCCGTGCAGCGGGCCTCCTGTCCCCTCCGTGACGGTCACGTAAGCTCCTCCCATTTCTGTTTCTCCCCTAGAGACTGGGAGCCCCTCTGGGGACGGAACTCTGTTCCTTACTCCCCACCGTTTTCTAAGCACCAAGAAGGGAGTCGGTTACTGTTTAGTGTAGCTGTGGGCAAGCTGCCCAAGTTCCGATCTGACCCTCAGGGGATGGGCTAGTTCCTGAGGGTCACGGGAGAGCGTGCTGGCAGCCCCCCGACCCTGGAAGGCCCGTGAGAGAACTTGAGGCCAGTGGTGGGGGGGTAAGCTTAGTGTGTGTGTGTGTGTGTGTGTGTGTGTGCGCGCGCGCGCATACACACTACTACTCCTTGCTTGACTTCACAGTTTATATAAATGATTTTTATATCCCCAACAATACATTTGGCTCAGTTGGCTAAACGTCCACCTTCAGCTCAGGTCATAATCTTGCAGTTTGTGGGTTCAAGCCCTGCATCGTGCTGAGAGCTCAGAGCCTGGAGCCTGCCTCGGATTCTGTCTCCCCCTCTCTCTGTCCCTCGCCCATTTGTTCTCTCTATCTCTCTAAAAATAGACATTAAAAAAAATTTTTTTTAAGTTGGGCACCTTGGTGGCTCAGTTGGTTAAGTGTCCAATGCTTGATTTCAGCTCAGGTCATGATCTCACACCCATGGGTTCAAGCCCCATGTCAGGCTCTGTGCTGTCAGCAAAGACCCTACTTGGGATTCTCTCTCTCTCCCTCTCTTTTTGTCCCTCCCTTACCTCTCTCAAAATAGATAAATAAACTTTAAAAAAAAAAAAGTTAAAGTAGCCTTGGCTTCCATAACATCCATGCAGAGCTTTCTGGGGATCTGAGGTGAGTGACCCTGGGTGTGGTCAGTGATGGGTCAAGTTAAGAGCCAGCTCCCTTGCCCTTGCTTGTTCGGTGGCATCAGTCCCATCACAGGCACACTGAACACTTTACTTGCCCAAGGAGAATGGAAGTGGACATTGAGAAAGAAGAAGGAGGAGGAGGAGGAGAAGAAATGAGACAACTCGGATCTCTGAAGCTCTAGAAAGACCAGCGGTAGAGGCATGACCTGGGTTTCCTGATCTCCTATTTATGTTACAAAGTCTTCCTTGAGACCCCAGTCCTGCAGTGCAGGAACCCAGTGTCCAGGACAGATCAACAACGTGTGTGGCGTGGGATGCCCCAGATGAACTTGACACCTTCTATTCTGAGCTCCCCTATCCCGGAGGGTAGTTGCACAAATACCTACAGAAAGCTCACAGAGGAGGCTGCACGACAGCTAACTAGAAGAAGAAAGGCCGCCCCCTGACAAATTCTGCAGCGGATTAGCTGGGATCATCACTCTGCCCTACCCTTCCCCTTACTCCACTCCCCTGTCCCATTTTGGGCTGTTTGTTGCACAGATCTTGCTCATCCCTCTGAGAATGCCCATGGGGTCTCCTGACCACCCTCCCAGGCTTGCCAAGAGCTGTGGCGGAGAAGCCATCCCCTGAGAACTTCATAGTGTGGCTCATCTCTGCTTGGAAATTTACTTTGGAACCGGAGTGGCCGCCACAGAGTTCCCACTTGCTTATGTCAGCAATGGCTTCAATACATCATCATTAGATGGGCTGACGGTGGGGTGGGAGGCAGGGGGAGGGAGAGAGCCGTCAAGTGCTGGTTGTCAGTAAATGTCAGGAAAAAGGTACATCAGCAGAAACAGCCAGGGCACATTTAGGGACTGCTTTATTTATTTATTTCCTTTTGCTTCTCTTTGGTCTGAATTTCCAAACTCACTTTTCAATCTCAATGCTGGTTACGACACGCAGGATATAAGAAACTTAGAAGAGAGAAAGTCAATATTAAATCAGGCTTCGGTGTGTGCGGGCTCTTTTATTGTTAAAAATTACAAGTACACAAATGGAGGGGGGTAACCGACACAAACAGGTAGGATTTTTGTTTGAGCTTTGGGCAAATATTGGTTCGTTACTTAACGTTGGGACAGTAGGACATGGGGCTTTATCACTCTAATTTTTAGGTTGAACCATAGGAAAGGGCTGGTCTTGTAAGTGAAAATGTCCTAAGGTTTGTATTTTCATGGGCTTCAAACTAACTGTTGGAGGAGCCATCGAGAGGAAGGGACAGCCGGGTGACCTGTGTGAGCTGGACCCAGGCAATCAGAGGCTCCTTATCTCCTCCGTGTTCTTGGAATGTGCACTCTGCCCCACGTTTCCCTAGTGGAAGCTGTTCCCAGGATTCATCCTGGAGACAGTAAGGTGGTGTTGAGGCTGTTTGGACTATTCTGTGATTGAACCCCGTTAGGGCCTCTCTATACACTTTTCAGATTTGGGAGGGCAGGTGCAGAGATCTACTCATCCAAGACAAGCCTCGGGAGTAAGTACCTTTGCTTGTTAAACTGCCGCCTTCCTGTCCGCAGTGGCTTGTCCCTTTCCTCCGTCTCTGCTCCATGTGCACGGGCCAGTCTCAGACTCCACCCGGAGCGCTCCCCAGGCTTTGAGCCAGCTGCTGAGACATTGAGTTGTGTTATTACTTGATTAATACCTGCGTCCTGCACTGATAGGAAAGTTCCATGATGACAGGAGCCATGCTTGTTGATTTATTTGGTTTGTACTGAGATGAGCATGGTGTCTGGTGAATAGTAAGTGTATGCTCAATATGTCCAGTGACAAAACAAGTCAAGAAAAGGGAGTTCCAGGCCTGTGGGGATATTACCCACCGAGCCAGAGTACGTGGTGAGCCCAAGGTCAGGAGTCCTGAATTAATGTGACAAGAGTCTGTGGGATAATCAGCAAGTTAGGCAGGTTTAAGTCCTTGGTACCAGCATCACAGAGGGACAGATGTGGGGACAGTTTCATTGCATTCCTGGAAATTCCTGGGGGACAGCTCTGATGGGCCTGGGTCCCATGGGCTTCCCGGCCCTAGAAGAAAGAGTGGGGGCTGTGGAGGCCCTGGGGATGGAGCTGGGGTGGGAATGGGTGGGGTCCAGGGGAGTTGAGGGCATCCTTTCAGAATACTTCAAATCTACCACGGAGCCCAGGGACACAGGCTGGGGGTTCCTGAAAACTAGGGAGCAGAGGTGAGATGCAGACACACACACACACACACACACACACACACACAAAGACAGAGACAGAGAGAGACAAGGACACAAACAGAGAGACAGACAGACACACATATGCATACATGCAGAGACATCCAGAGGGACACAGAGAAAGAGAGAGAGAGATGGAGAGAGACAAAGGTCTGACCTGGAGAAGCCAAACCTGTTATTAGTCCAAAGAGCAAGTCCAAGGTTAGGCTCAAAAGATACAAACAGTAAGTAGGGGGCTAAGCAAATGTTGGAAAGAGCCAGGGGTAACTGTCAGCTCCAGGGGAGGGGTTCCTGATTCATTCTGAACTGGGAGAGCACCCTGCATATCAGCATGGTCTGGGATTGTCGGACTCAGACTATCTGCTAGAGTGAACCTGGAGGGGAGGGATCAGAGAGTCCTCCTTGAGAAGCCAGGGAAAGCTTCCTGGGGGAAGTTAGACTTCTATCATGAGCCTCATTATTTCCCTAAGTCGAGTTGGCTCTGCTTTCCTCTCTGAACTCATTTGCCCCCATTTTGTTCTCCATCACTGCTGCTTCTAAGGTCAGAAGATACAGGTCCAAAATGGTATCTCTGTGGGAGGTGCTCACCTGCACTGGGCTCTCACTGTATTGATCAATTTACATATGACTCCACACTTTCCACATGATATTTTCCACATGATATCCACATAATATTTGTATTGTTAAACCCATTTTATAGAAGAGAAAATTGAGGCTCACATAGAAGAAGAACTTGCCCTGCGCTACATAGCCGTAAGTGTCATGACACCTATTCAAAAGTAGGCCATCCTGATCCCCAAGCCTGTACCTGAACTTCCTCATTGTGCCACGAAGGATTGGAGTGGATGTGCCATCTGTTTCCATGTAACTACACAGATCACTTTTCTCGGGGGCAGGATCTTGCCTTTCCCTCCAGGGACTAGTGAACTCTGCAATTACTGTTGGCGGTAGTAGTGTTGTTTCTTAACCCTTGTCAAGAAGATCAATTAGCCAATCTCCATAGTTCCAGCTCTCTGCAAACTTTAATCATTTGGCAATTATCAGGTCTTTCAGCCCCGTAATTATTTTCCTTGCTGATCTCTTTAATTTCTCCTGTTCCCCCAGTGACCTTGCATGCGGTGGGGATGAGGTGACCCATGGTAACATGAAATTCTGCATCGCAGGGCTTTGGGGAGGCGGATGGGACCGCGAGGAGAGCAGGGCTGAACTGCATGTGCGCTCTGTCTCGTGGGAAGACCTGGCCAAGAGGTGCCAGAGGCTCCTGGGGGGCAGGCAGGGGGCCAGACCCGAGTCCCTGCTCTGCCTCTTCGTCTTGGTGGACGTTGCCTCGTTTGTAAAACGGTAATGAGAGGCCTCTGCTCAGGGAATGGGGAAGGTCTTTGGAGGTGAAAGCCGGGACTAACTGGGGATGCAGTACCAGCTTCTCAAGCCTCCGTGTGCTCGAGCGCAAGCATTGCCAGCGATCCTGTCAGAATGGGGCTTTTGACCCAGTAGGTCTTGGGCAGGGCCTGAGACTCTGCATTTCTGACAAGCTCCCTGGAGATGCTGCTGCTGTGTAGACCACTTTGTGAGGCAAGGGCGTGAGGCGCTGCCCAGATGGACAGGGATCAGGATGGTTATTTGGTGACAGAAGATGGCCCAAAGCACAGAGAACGTTTACCAACAGAAGCAAAAGCACAAACTAGGGTGTGATGTGGTGCAGAGAGAGAGAGACAGAGAGAGAGAAAAGTGGGGAACCCAGGCTCAGTCCCGTGAATGGACCGAGACCTACAGTGGGTTGGTCCTTGCATTTTTTGAGCTTCTACCACATTCCAGGGTTTGTCAGGTGATCCACTGCACCCCGGGGAGGGAGAAACTTTGGGTCCTGTTTCACCATGGACCAAACTAATATGAGAGAGGTTTGGTGCCGTGCCCCGGGCCACACAGCAATAAGGGATTAAGCTGGGCCAGAGCCAGGGTTGTGGGCCCTGAGCTCATAGTCTTTCTCAGTCCAGAGGTGGAAGGGGGTTGTGTGTGACAGGAGGCATCAGCATTCCCGGGGAAACGGGGGATGGGAGCCGTTGTTCTTGAGAAGATGCACCCATTGGGCCTTCTCTTCTCTGCTCCGCAGGTCCTGGGGACTCTGCCTCACCACAGACCCACCTCTCAGTCTGCCCCCCTGTGCTTACAGGCCTGGTGGCTGGAGGCATGGACTCCCTAGCGGGGCCACAGAGCTGCCTCAGTGTGACCCTCTTACTGCCTCCCTCTGGAAACAACCAGCAGCCGGACTCACAGAATAAGGGTGGAGCCTGGTGGATGCTGCATCTCAGTTGCTATGGGCCATGTGACAAAGTTCTAGCCAGTGGGTGAGAATGGGAGTGACCTGTACTGCCTCTGGGCCCCATGTTTGAAGAGGAAATTATCTGCCTCCCCCACCTCATCCTCCCCTTCCTCCAGCTAGAACTCAGCCATGGACCGTGACTGGCTTCAAGTGTGCAGGCACCAGACCCTGGAATTCCCTGTGGGACCACGCAGCTCACTGCCAGACCCCCCCTACTCCCGACTGAGATGGAAACAGTGTCCCCCCCTTGAGTGCTGTGGCCGTGAGCCTCCGTGCTACAGCAGCTTAGGCTGCCTAACCAACACATGTCCGGCTGGGAGTGTGGGGTCTTAATGCAGAGACTGCCTTTAGCCATTCCAGTCTTTTCTTCCTTCAGGGATTCTATTTGAACCTTCCTGACCCAGTCAGTGCTCTCTCTGATTTCCACATTCCTCACCATTAAGGCACTTATAGTTAAAATTTTGCATTTATTGTTATCATTCCATCACCAACACACCTGGGCCCTGATGGCAGGGAATTCATTTTTCTTATTTTTGCTCACCATTACCATTACTCTTGACTCAGTGTGGGGCTGGCGTGACTACTTCTGTGAATGAATGAGTTAATGAATGAATGACTGGATGAATGAGTGAATGATTGAATGAAGGATAAGTAAATGAACAATGAATGAACAAGTGGATGAATGAATGAATGAATGAGTGGATGATGGATGAGTAAATGAACAATGAATGAGCGAATGAGTGAAGAATGGGTAAATAAAAATGAATGAAGGAAAGAAGGATGAGTAAATTAATGAAGAAAGAATGAATGAGTGAATGAATGATGAATGAACAACTGAGTGAATGAAGGATGAGTGCCTGAAGGATGAGTAAATATGAACAATGAATGAGTGAATGATGGACGAATGAATGAATGACTGAAGGGTGAGAGGGAAGATGGAGGAGGGGAGATGCAGTTCGCTCACCCCCACCCTGACTCCGCCAGAGCCTTCCTATGATCCCTCTGCAAAGCCCCGTTGGTGCGCTTGGCTTCTTTTCACATCAGAAACTGCACACTCAGAGAAGGCTGGAAGTATGGGGCACATTCTGGAACCATCTAGAGTCTGACCCTGACCTGCTACTTTCAGGGTCAGGGTCAGTTCTTCAGTGTGTGTTTCCTACCCCAAGGCCCAAAGTCAATGCATCGGCCCCGATGCTTCACGTCGCCCCATCCTCAGGCTCTCCCAGAAATCACCAGTTGTCCCCATAACATCCTGGAGAGCAAAGAGACTGCCTGCTGCTTCAGTCGTCAGCGCCCTTGGAATTTTTCCTTTGAGTTTCGTGCCCTTGACGCTTTTGAAAACCACAGGCCGGCTCCCTTGTAAACATCCCTCCCCCAGGGCTGATGCTTCCTCCGCTTAGATCCAGGCTCTGCACCTTCGGTGGGAATGTCCCAGACGTGATACTCTGTGCGTGGCTTGGATGTGTCCTGTCACTTTAGCATCTGAGTAAGGAGGGAAGTCTAGAGCTTCTCCTGTAATGACTTCCCCCTTCATAAGTGATACGTGTTTTGTGGGGACGTTACATTTAAAAGACATAGATACCCCTTTCCTCAAGAAATTTTCAATGTAGTTGTTTATTTGTTTACAGCCTTGTGGATTTATGGCTTCTTAATTTCTTCTACAGGCTCCATCCTGTTACTCTCATTTTAATGCTGTTTTCTCTGACTGGCCAGTGAGGGTCCTTTGAGCTGGCTTCTGTTTCCTTTGGGTATGTTCCCATCATGTTCTTTTTTTTTTTTAATGTTTTTATTTATTTCTGAGAGAGAGAGAGAGAGACAGCATGAGTGGGGGAGGGTCAGAGAGAGAGGGAGACATAGAACATGAAGCAGGCTCCAGGCTCTGAGCTGTCAACAGAGCCCGACATGGGGCTCGAACCCACGAACCATGAGATCATGACCTGAGCCGAAGTCAGAAGCTTAACCAACTGAGCCACCCAGGCGCCCCTCCCATCATGTTCTTAAACTACCTCGATTTCTGGCAAGAGATGCCATAGGCTCATCCCACACAGTCCCTGCCTTGGCCCTGGAGATGGCCATTTCTCCAAATCCCGGTTCCTTTTAGAAGAGAATGGCGTCTAGAAGCCAAGATGTGGCTGAGAGGTGTGCTGGGTCTTAACGGAGTGTGGCTGCTCCCAAGTGCTCTCATTGCACACTTACGTCTCTGTGTGTCTCTGTATCTAGCTGTACACGTCGAAAACCATGTATTTATAGTCATGTATCCAATTCTGGTGCAACAGCAGAGTTTATTCTGGCTTTCTTGCTACCTGTATTTTAAGTCCTTCTCCAACAGAGAGAAACCTGGCTTCCATCCTTCTGTTTACTTATGTGATTAGTCCTCCTGTACGGACGCCTCTCCTGTCCACTGCCGCCCCCTCCCTCACATATGGGCCCCTATTCCTGCCACCCCATGCAGGAGTGCTCCCCTCACCCCTCCTTAGGCTCTGACACCTCACTCGGGACTCTCCTTCTCCCAAACACGTAGGTCCTCCCGCGCACCTCACTTTTAATAACCTCTTTATGCCTCTGTCTTCCCCACTGGGTGCAGCGACTCTTCAGAGCTTGGAATTGGCTTAATTCTCCTTTAGATACTGTTGCCTGCTGCTGTTCTGGGTACACAGAAAGCACCGGATAAATGCTTGTGTGCAGAAAGAGAGGAGAGGGTGGGAAAAGGAGGGCAGAAGCCAGCACGTTGCTGCTGACGGAGCAGAGCCAGGATCGGGACGTGGGAGAAGCTGGAAAGGAGGCCGAGTCCGATCACAGGGAGCTCAGAAATCCGCGGAAAGGAGGTGCTCCCCATTCTCTCCCTCTTTTTTTTTTTTTTTTTAGAAATTGATTTCATTTTATTTACTTTTTAATGTTTTATTTCTGAGAGAGAAAGACAGCGTGAGCAGGGGACAGGGCAGAGAGAGATGGGGACACAGAATCTGAAACAGGCTCCAGGCTCTAAGCTGTCAGCACAGAGCCCGACGCGGGGCTCGAACCCACGAACCGTGAGATCATGACCTGAGCCGAGGTCGGACACTCAACTGACCGAGCCACCCAGGGGCCCCGATGCTCCCCAATCTCAAGACAGCGGAGGGACAACGGCCACTTTCAGCCTGAGGGGGACAGGCCAGCCCCGTGTTTCGGAAGCGGCCCTCTGGCTGCCCCCTGGGGGCTGCGCTGGATGGAAGAGGGCGGAGACCGCCCGCGGGCTCAGGGCGGCCCAGGGGTGGCGCCGCTGCCACCTTCCAGCCGACTTTCCGTCCTGTAGTTACTTCTGCAAATGGAAATGCAGCCTCTCTCAGATGCGGCGTTTTTGATGTTCTCATGTATAAATGCATAAAAAAGAGAGCTGCTTTTCATACTCCATCTACTTTCTTGTCAGTCTCAGCTTCATTTTCAATTCCCTACTTCGGTGTCCTCATTTCCTCCTTGATGGATTGCTTGATTCCACCCAGGTCTGCGGAAGGAAAGCACTTCGGGCTGGGGTTTTTGGTTTTTCCTCTCAAATCTCAGAAGCAGCAGGGGCGCGGGTGGGGTGGCGGTGGGGACGGGGTCCAGGGTCTGGGATCCGTTCTCGGAGCCTGCACGGTGCCGGGCCGGCCTGGCGCGGGGCTGCCTGCGGCCCCCTGAAAACAAGGCTCAGGGACAGAAGGAAGGATGCCCAACACAGCGCTTCCCCGCAGACACCGGGGTCTACCCGGCACTTCTCCGCGGCTGCCCTGATGCCTCGGTTGCTCCAACCGCGACTCCACCATTTATAGCACACGCTTCCGTTCACGGACCAGGACACAGCGGCACCGTGCCACCGGGGACCCGGGTGCCCTCCTTCTCTCCGCCGTCTCCTCCACGCACACCTGTGGCCAACGCCCTCCCCTGGCGCCGTGAAAACCACGGCCACACGCGGACACCTGGCCCGGGACTCGTTCCCGAGCACCTGCGTCTCCGGATCCAAGAAAGAAACGAAGTCTCGCGTGGAGTTGCCCCTTCACGTTCATTGGCTGGAATCTCGTCACATGACGACCCCCATGGGAGTCTGAGCATGCGCAGATGGGCCCATTTGGCCCTTGTCCCCCTGGGGGCGGAGCTTGCTGGCCAAGGCTGGTGCCTGCTGTCCCGCGGGGTCTCCAGGAAGGCACACCTGAGGGCGGGGGCCCCCGAGGTGGGAGGTGTGGGTGAAGAACATTCCTTTCTTGCCGTGGCTGCGTCTCTGGTCCCCAGATCGTGGGAGACACGGCGTTGCCTCCCCAGGGCCGAGGGCATTCCCTGGCCTACAGTAGTGCGCAGTACTGTCTGAAACGAGCACGGCCAGGGCTCAAAGTGACCGCTCTCTGGGAGGACCCCGGACGGGTCGTGTCGGAAGGGACCAGGAGACACCCTTTGCAACGGACGTTTGCCACGAGGTCCGGTTCAGATAACCAGGTCGGAAACCAGCTGCCCTGGGGCCTCATCGGCCCTTCCCTGGAGCCCACGCAAGCAGGGGACTGACTGGCGGCATGCAGGGCCGGCTGAGGCCGGAGGAGGAGCTCCCCACTGCAGGGCTAGAGGGGGGCGGGTGTCTCACTTAGGCGGGAAGTGGAGAACATGCAGGGTTGGGTTCACACTTGGGTGGGCATCTACCTGTACGGCCCTGGACCAGACACCCCTGAGCATCCCGCTTAGCAAGGGAAACATGGTGGTAACGACAGCCTGCCTTTCAGAGCTATTTAAGAATGTACAGGAGACAGCTCTTTCTAGAAGGTTCCAATGTATGGTTCATTCAATAAGCGATAGTCATACTACTACTACTACTACTAAGTTATTATCCCTTGTTCTTAGAAAGCTACCTTGCCTTTAACAGGTGTTCGATAAATTATTCTGATTCTTTAAATTTCCTTTTGATTCTCAAAAACCCAGGAACGTCCTGACTACAGACAAAAAGTCTTCCTCAATGAACTCCATATTTTGAAGTACCAATAAGGGCATGGAAGAGGCATTTCTGTGCTTCACATTTTTATGAGCTCATCATCTGCGATGGTTTTTAGATGGGAAAATGTGATTGTCAATTAAGAATCTGAAAAAGAGTTCCTTCTATTAAAACACATACACACAACGTAAGCACTATATTTCACCCCGGATCCGAGCTGCTGCCGGCTCGCTGAAATTTACCGCCTCGTGTCCCAGCAGAGAGAATTTGCAGCTGGATTAATGCCCTTTTCTCTGGTAGTAAATCAATTTCATACATATGGCCATATTTCCGCCCAAGTGACAGGCGGCAATGGCTGCTACTTTGTAGCCACCATCGGAAAACCTGGGATAATTCCCAACTTACTTGGAGCCTCCTCTGAATAATGTAGAATTAAGAATTTTTCCTGGAGAGAGGCATTTTAGAACGCTCAGCCCAGGCATTCTAAAGAAGGGATAACTGAGGATAGGGCTTCCATGAAGCACACTTAATCTCTCTATCCAGCCAGTTCTTTGCCGTGGCCTCTGAGGCCACTGGGGACCATCTAGACAACATTCTGGGGCCACTCTCTGCCTTGCTTCCCCCATTCTGGGAGCCTTGGACTTCTGTCATGTTGTGTATACTCTTCCCCTGCCTGGCCTGTCTTTCTACCCTTAAAGGCATCTTCTGGGCCAGGCCTCCGGTCGTGTGCTCTCATTACCTAGCACATCTCCAGCAAGGCATTCAAGTGGGTGTAATTAATCACTATGCTCCACGAGGTTGCGCATCCTGCATTCCCTGCACTGGGCCCAGAGCATCCGTGCATCTTTGTGGAAGGAATGAATTAATGGTAGCTGGATGAATGAAAGGGGCTAGATGTGGAGACTCGTGACCACAACATCTAGGGGATTGTAGGTAGTTCCCTGTATTTGGAGCGGAAGGTTCTAGTGGTGAGTGGAGAAGGATGAATCTGGATTGGCTGGGGAGAGGGTGGAGAGGAAGGCCATGTCTTCAGGGTCATGAGAGGTGCCAGTCAGGGAAACGTGCTGTGGTTGGGTGGGAGTCGGTGCAGTGTTTCTCACACCTTATGACACCAGGGAACCCTGCCTCTGTTGGTCTGGGGTGGAGTCGGTGAGGGGATCGACATTTCTAAGAAGCTCCCAGAAAGGTTAATGCTGCTGGGCCGAGGACTATGGTGCTAGAACCCTCACTCCTGGCAGTTGGTGGAGAATGGCCTGGGGGGCGAGGGAGACTGAGGCAGAGACACCAATTGGGAGGCAGTTGGGATGGTCCAGGGCCAAGGAGACAAGGGACAGCTTGAGGCAGAGCACTAGGGACAGAAGGAGGGTCTAAGCTCTTGGGCATGGGGGCCGGCCGCCCAGAGGACTTGTGATTAGCTTATTTTAAAATAGCAGGAACTTGGGGCACCTGGGTGGCTCAGCCCGTTGAGTGTCTGACCTCCGCTCAGGTCATGATCTCACGGTTCGTGAGATCGAGCCCAGTGTGGGGCTCTGTGCTGACAGCGTGGAGCCTGGAGCCTGTTTCAGATTATGTGTCTCCCTCTCTCTGCCCCTCCCCCACTCACGCTCTGTCTCTCAAAAATAAACATTAAAAATAAATAAATAAAACTAAAGAGACAATTTTTTTTTAGATTTAAAAAAAGTTTAAAGAAACTAACATTTAAAGAACACCAATTTGTTGAACATAAGGGGTTATAAATCCATGCTTCTGTCCTTCCCACGGCACCGGATGTCTGAGCTCATGCTTCCCTTCCTGTGCTGGGCGGAAAACAGGAGCTGTTCCCAGATCCTGACCGCATCAGGTCCAGCTGTGGGGCTGGAGCCCTGGCCCTAAACGCAGCTCCCTTATTTGGCTCCTGTGCCTCCTGGACCCCTCCCCCTTAGCCTGAGCGCTGTCTTCTCGCCCTCACCCCCTATCCCCTGTTTCTTTTCTTTTTCCTTTTTTTTCAATGTTTTATTTATTTCGAAGCAGGGGGAGAGGGGTAGCCTGAGCAGGGGAGGGTCAGAAAGAGGGACACAGAATCCGAAGCAGGCTCCAGCCTCTGAGCTGTCAGCACAGAGCCCAACGCGGGGCTCGAACCCACGAACCGTGAGATCCTGACCTGAGCCAAAGTCGGATGCTTAACCGACTGAGCCCCCCAGACACCCCCTGCCCCCTGTTTCTAATGAGATGGTCTAGCTGGTCTTCATCAGCTTGTAGCTGAGACCCTCCCACTGTCCTCCCCGGCCCAGAGCAGCCTGGATGTACAGCCCTCTTTCCGCCGTGGTCCTGACTGCCTTGCATATGCATTTCTTCCTTCCTTCTGGCCCACGACTCAGGTCCTGGTCACCTTTGCCACACCAGCAGCATGACGACAGCTACCTGGGCAGAAGCCACCTGCAGCACTGTCAGCTGGTCCCCTACCCACATCTATTCTCCCCTTCTTCCTTACTTAAATAACAACAAAACTCTCATTTTGTTGGTGGGAGCGATGGCCTGCTAAGAAATGACATTTCTCCCCCTCCCTGACCCCATGGTTGACTTTGGCCGTACAACTTTGACTTATATCAATAAGATATAAGTGGAAGTTGTTGGAGAGGCTTTTAGAAGTGCTCCTGTCTTGCCCCATTTTCTGTCCTGCTCCCTGGAATGAGGATGTGGTGGCTGGAAGCCTTGCATCCACATTGCATGTGGCAAATAACTGATTTATGACCCACTACCAGTGGCGAAGAGTTTTCTTTATTTTTTTTGGCATTGAGCTGCCCACATGGGTCTCATACTCAGTCTGGCAACTTGGTACTTTTCTGGGGCTATTTTTTTTCCAGGAGAGCACCTCATTTTTCTCTCCATAGGAACCTTGGCTGGTTCCAAGCCTGCCTGAGAAACTTTGGCGCCTCCAATTCCCTCGCTCTTCCTTTGCTCTGAGAACTTCCAGCCCCAGCTCTGCCCACTGCCCACAGGTGCCCACCTCCTGTCTCTGCCGGCAGGAGGAACAGGGACTGTGCTAGAGTTTCAGACATTTTGGGATGATCATTAAGCAACTCCTGGAGATAACAAGTATATTAGCTGCATTTCTTTATAGGTGAGAAAGTGGCCTCCATGAGATTATGTAACTTCCCCAGAATCATCCGTTTGTTCACTCACTCAATAATTTTTTGCTGAGTTTCTATTATGTGCCAGACCCTGCCTTCATTGTCAGCAATGCCCGCGGTGCTATGCTACTTTCTGGGATGGAGGAGATAGCAGACAGGCTTGGCCATGCTCAGGGTCATGTCAGGGTACCCAGCGGATACAGGGACACAGGATGCCACGGGATACAGGAGTCGCCCAGCGCTGCAGTGACAGCATTGGAGTGGAGCCCTGCTCTCCCCGACCTTGACAGGTGCTTTGGACTCAGACTAGGTTAGAGGGAAGATGGGTGAGGACGCCCCCAGGTTTGGCTCAGTTTGAAAAGAAAAGAAGTTCCCTAAGGGGATAAAAGGCAAGAGCTGTGCAACCATCCACGATGGAAGATCCCAATCTAATTTCGTACCCTCCTGACAGCTGTGGCTACAGCTTCATCGATGACCACGCGGTCCAACTTAAAGAGTTTTCCGTTCTGTTCTCTTTTCACAAAATGAAGGCGCCTCGGGCACCGCGAGTTCTCTGTGCAGAGCGGGGGCTGTTTCCACTGAGCGCTCTGTGCCTTAATGGCTCGGCATTGATCGGAGCTATCGACCCCTTGGTTTCAAATAACTGACACGGTGTCCAATGGATCCAGATAATTAAGACTTCTCAAATGGCAACTAATAATTTGCATTTGCAGTGCGGGGAAGCCATGCTGCGGGGGCATCAAAGGAAAAGCTCATCCTGGTGGTAGTCTGATCTTTGCTAATGGAGTCTCAGAAAAATCATTTCACCCTCCTGACCTACCTTACAGAAGCTATTGAGTGACCTTTAGGGAGTTATTTTCATTTATCAGGAAACGCTTGGGACCGGCTCCCAGTGTTAGGGAGCGCGAGCTGCTTCTCAAGTTCATCCCTGCTCTTCGTCCTTCAGTCACTCACGGGGCCAGACTGACAGCTCCCGGAGGGTCCACTGCAAGAGGTCTTTCTGCTTTCAAACCCTCCTTCCTGTAACCCATCCATTACGCTTTATTCCTCTGCTTCCCCTCCTCCCCTGCGTCCAGAAAGAATTTAAGTCCCGATTCCTATGGGAGATCGGGGCCAGTTCCTGGTACCCCCACACTCTACCTCCACACTCCTGCCTAGACCTAAGTGGGTGCAGTGAGCATACTTCCCTGCACCTTGACATTGGGCTCGGCCGTGTGACTTTCTTTAACTGATCAGATCTCTGAGACGAGGTGGGAAGTATGTTCTGATGGCTTGACTTGCCTCTTGTATTGGGATTGCCGAGGGGAAGAGCCGGCCCTGGCCATCCAAGGAGGATGGGAGAGCTGTAGAGCAGACTTACAGCCTGGATCCAAGGCCAGCCACTCTCAGTGTAGACTGGCTAAACCGTGGTCCACCTACAGAACTGTAGAACATGAGAGTAAATATTTATTCTTGCAAGCCGCCGACTTTGGGGTGGATTGATACGTAGCCCTGTAAGAAGAGTAGCTGACGGATAGTGACTGCGTTGTATCAGAGTTACTTATGAGTTCGATTCTCCCCTAGGAATGAGATATTCAAGGCAAATACCATACTCTTCCTCATTAAAACACAACTGAGTCAGCGATACAACAGGTCTCAAATTGCTTGTAGGCCTGAGACTGGCCACTAAAGAAAGAAGAATGGATTTAGGGAGTGGCATGTTGTTTGTGTCATGTGCAACAATTCCAACAGTATATGTCCAGCACTAACTGTGCTCCTGGCAGTGTTCTAATTCTTTTCTACCCTTCTTTGTCCTCTGGGGAGCAGATCCCTGGGGAAGCTGCCATTAACACCCCTGCTTGCTCTTCAGGTGAGGGAATGGAGACTCGGTGAGCCTCAGGGGTTTGCGGGACGTGAGTGGCCACTACGGGGAATGAAGATGCCTTCCAGCCCCATGCCTGCTGTGTGTCCCTTCCTCTTATCCCAGGGGTGCCACAGTGAACTGACTGGAACACGGAGGAACCGGATTTGAGCTGGTTTCTCTATGCTTCCCAAACCACGCGGAGAGCAGAGTGGGATCCAAGCAGCCCTGAGCCAGAAGTGGGGGAGGGGAGCCAGCGAGAGGAGGGACAGAGCACAGGGACAGCAAGCAGCCCGCCTGTGCTGGGCAGGGCGCAGAGGGGCAGGGGGCTGGCGGGACGAGCCCCCACGGGCAGGGATCCAGGAGGTCGTGTCGCTCAGCTCTGTCCTGAGGCCCTGGCTCCCACGCCCACCTGAGCTCCTGGGCTTGGGTCGCGGCTCCTGGAGCGGGCTGAGCCCCATCTTGTCCGTGAGCCTGCTGCGACACACGCTCCCCCGTGAACTCACTCGAGCCTCACCCCCAGGGGGAGGAGCTGTTCCTATCACACTTTAAAGATAGGGAGAGCGAGTCACAGAGGTCAGTACCTGCAAGGTCAGTTAGCAGGTGTCGGGCCGGGATTCAGACCTGGGCAGTCTGACCACAGGGCCTGGGCTTTTACAAGCTGTGCTTGTTGAATGAATACAAGATTTCCTCTTCCCCTCCCTATTCTGCTCCATTCCCCCTCCCCTCAGGCACCAGGCCACCCCTAGGAGGCCTTTGCATGAAAGGTGCCCTTTCTGTGGGGCAGATGCAGCTCCTCAGAGGGTGCACAGCCTCCCCAGCGGAGAGTGGGCTGGGGTCCAGCCCTCCTCACACTCTCGTTCAGAGCGCTGCCTGCTGCGCCTCCCTCCATGTTTTTAACTGATGACCCTCTGGGTGCATTTCATGCATGGCTGTCCTCCCCGCTCCTCCCATATGGTGCCTGTTGTCTCCCCGCAAAATGCTGGGGTGGTGAGCAGGGAGGACCCAGCCCTTTCTCCCTGGTCCCAGCAATCCAGGCTCCTGTGCATGGGCAGCCCTACTTGGGGACGCCTGTGGGTGGGGAGCAGTGCAATGAGGAGCAAAAGGGTGGCCCAGGGAAGGCGTTGGGCTATTTTAAGTTATTGAGAACACATGTCACTTAGTTTGGGGAAAACCGCACTTTCCTTTTCAAGTTTCAAATCTACTGGAAGATCATGCATTTTGGAGTCAGACAGAATTAACTTGAACCCCTAACCACTCACTCTGCTGCTCCTTTTTGATGATAACAAAATGCTGCCTGTCCCTCAAGACTTCTCACTGCCCTCTGCTGAAAAAGTGTCCCAAACTGCCATGATGACTAGAGTAAATGGCGTCCTTAGAGCTGCGCAGTACACAACTTGTGCAACTGTGTACGGCGGCCCTAATCCTGACAAGACACAATGTTTATGAACCTTGTTACCTTTGCCCATAAAATGGAGTTTCATATTCTTTAGAGAAGTGGGTTAGTAAATGTTAACTGCTCTTATATTATATTATTATTGTTGTTGTTGTTATTATTGCTGTTGTCAGATTTCAGTTCTGATAAAAATGATTAGGCTATTGATCAAGACACCTGGTATTTATAGACGGCTTATACTTTGCCAGCGGGGTTTCAAATTTATTTTCCAATTGTCTGGTACAGTCACAAAGCAGTCATTCTTACTTACCCCCCTTTTCCAGGTCAGAAAATGGACTTGTATATAGTTCCAAGGCTTAGACAGAATAAGACAATCTGGAAAAATAAGAACATTCTGACTCCGTAATTCTCATTCCGTGTCTCATCACACCACTCTACCCTTCTGAAGTGGGGCTGGTGGTGCGGAGGGTGGGGGCGGGCAGTGGCGGTGGAGGTGACACGTGTGTGTGTGCACTTCTGCTCAAAATGTACCTTTGTTGGAAAGTCTTATTAAGTTGCCTCCTGTCATTGTTCCAGATTTATTGCTTTAATTTGTTTTGGCTTTTCATACACAGGAGCTGCATTTTCCTTTGTTCTACCTGAGTTTCAACCTGCCTGTGGGGTATAGAAATATATTTTTATATTTTACCCTTTATGGTTTCCTTCTCTGGTGCCCGTTGTTAAGCAAGAAAATGATTTACTTTGGACATGAGGGTCAGCAAAGTGTGAAGTCATTTGTACCCAGTGCACTCACGTATTTAGGGACAAAAGCGTGTAGACTTGAGCCTGGCTGGCTGAAGCCTGCTGGAGGAGACAGGATTTTCAGGGACTCTCTCTCTCTCTCTCTCTCTCTCTCTCTCCTCTCGTCCTACCTGCTTCACCACTGTCTCACTACCGATCAGTGAGCAGGGGGCGGGGGAGGTCTCCCCAGTGCAGCACCCACTCCCTGGGTGGATCTTCGGTCTCTCTGCAGACCCCGCACCTCGTCCTCACCCGCCCTGCACAGGGCTCTGTGGAGCGGGCCATGCAGGGCTAAGTCTGACACTCTGACCTTCCTCAACACCCCTCAAGGAAGCGCCCACCCATCTGCACCCTGCCTTCCAGGTGCCGCGGCACAGCGTGCATTCAAAACTTTTATAAAACACACAGTACCGGTTTTATATGGCGAAGCTGTGGAAGGAAGGAAGGAAAGACAAGGAAGAAGGGAAGGGGGGAATGATGAGGGCTTGAGGATCTGAGCTTTGAGAGACAAAAATCATGAATTCCTGTTATTTCTTTTAATCATCTGTTTTTAGAATTGATTTCTTTTGAGAGAGAGAGTGAGCATGAGCAGAGGAGTGGTAGAGAGAGACGGAGAGAGAGAGAGGGAATCCCAGATATGGGATTGAGGCTCTATGCTGTTAGCGCAAAGCCTCACAAGGGGCTCGAACTCATGAACTGCGAGATCATGACCTGAGCTGAAATCAAGAGTCAGCACTTAGCCGACTGAGCCACCCAGACACCCCACTCCTTCTAATCTCTATGCAGGTTTATTCCCTTCTCCAGCCTCCCCCCTTCTCTCTCTCTCTATCTGTCTCTGTCTCTCTCACACAGGAAGCCTGCAGTCCAGCTCATGTCCCCGCCATCCTGTGAGTCTCCTGCCATCTCTTCCCTGTCCATCTACTTCAGACACGCCCCACTGGCCCCATCCTCAGGCACCTGTTCCCTCATCCCCAGCTGGCGGGCTCGCTCCGACAGTCACCTTCTCTCACTGCCTCCCATCTCTGCCTGCAGATCACCCGCAGCGACACCTCGGGCCCAAGTCACAGCCTCTGCAGCCCCCGTGCACCTGTGAGTTGAGGGGCAGCCCAGCAGACAGTCCAGGGAATCAGTGCCCCATGTTGACGGCCACACCAGGGCCCCTCCCCTCTTTTCCAGGCTCAACAAAGAGCAGGCATGTCAGAGAAGTGTGGTGGACTTCCCGGCCTGGGCGCTCACGCTGGGGGGGGGAGGTGTGGATGGTCCTTGGTCTCCCACCTGTCACCCATGGCCAACTTATCAGTAGGATGCCAGCCACGTGTCAGACATCCCAGTAGCCTCGCGCACTCATCTGCAGGGCCTGCCCCTGCGTCCCATATGCCCCTGCTTTTGCCTTCCTGCCCCCTCTCCTCTTTCCGCTTCCTGGGAGCACTTCTGAAATCAACTCTGTCTGCCCACAACCGAGTCCCAGTTCACTTTTGGGGAGATCAAAACTATGATGACAATATTCTCAGGTCATGGTTTTACACGTAGGGACTGCCTTACGAAACACGTGTTTCCCTTATGAGTCCATGAACTCCTGAGGCTCCCCATGTATCTGTTTGCCTGTTTGGCCATCACTGTACCCTGAAAACAGTTCCTGGCACACAGTAGGAGCTCAATAAAACACACCAAATGAACGAATGGTTGATCCCTGCATTACGAGGTCATGTTGCAGCAGGATGATGCCATTATCCAACTTCCTTCACAGGAAAGCAGTTGCAGGCGGTGACATAGGACACCTGTTGTGTCTGTCAGTGCAACCTGGCCATCCTGGTGCCACGGATTGGATCTGACCATAATCCAGCTGTCCCCAAGCTGACCAGAGGGACCCAGTGTCCTAAGAAGAGACCTTACTGGAAAGCTCTGGCCAACAGGTGCGCCCCATCCTAGGGAAGCTCAGGTCCCAGAGGAAGAGTCAGCAATGTCAGTGTAAGAGATGGGAGAAGAGACAGAGGCACCGAGAAGGAAACTTGAGAAAGGAAGAGGAATGTGAGCTGCTGGGCACCCTGCTGGTGTCCACCCAGCTTGGGTTCCCAGAAACTGAGAGCATTTTCTGAGCCCTGTCTTCCAGGGTACCTCTCTACGCAGCCTCTTCTCCTGAGGTCCCTGGTGACCTACAGACTCTACTGGGTGACAAATTACCTCCTGGTCGACTGGGTTCTTCCTGGGAGAGGAAGCCTGGTCTGAGTCTTCTAACCTTCCAGGAACTAGGTCACGGGCAAATATGCAGCGTGGAGTGAAGCAGGCTGTGTCCCGTGGCCATCCCTGCACCCCAGGGAAGGGAGGGTGTCTGTGCTTGGACACAGGATGGCAGACCTCACCACTAGAAGACACTTCCACCCTTGTCTTCGCACCTGGTATCTCTTGCCCCTTTGGCTCAGTTTCAGGCTGGATCGCCTTCGGGGAACACCCCGTCCCCAGGTCTAAGAGCTTGTGGTCTGCACCTGGTAGTCCCAATCCCTATACTCTCTGCCCTCTGGCTCCGTCTTTGTCTGTCAGGGAGCCAGAAAGGAGAGCCAGAGTGCTTTAAGGGTGGTTCAGGGCTGGGGCTAACAATCCAAGTAAAGGCAGCGGCCGATGGCCATGACTTTGCCCATGAAGTGCCACCTTCAGCCTTCCTCTCTCTTCCCTACCTCCACAATGGTCCTCCTCACCACTGTCTTTTTGAACCTCATTCCCATCCTTTGCTAACTTCAGTCTCAAGGCTCCATGGCCTTAGTGAGGGTTCTCAAGAGAAACACACACACACACACACACACACACACACACACACACACACACCCTTAGCATGAAGAACTGGCTCCCTTGATTATGGAGGTTGAGATGACCCACAGTCTGCCACCTGCAAGCTGGGTGTCCAGGAAGCAGATGGGACGACTCAGTCGGAGTCCGAAGTCCTGAGAATCTGGGGGCTGATGGGATAAATCCCAGTCTGAGTGCAGGAGAAGTTGAGATGACATGTGCCAGCTTGAGTAGCGAGGCAGAAACGAGGGGTACATTCCTCCATCCTCTGCCTTTAGTTCGATGCAGGCCCTCAAGGAAAGAGATGGTGCCGTACCATACTGGGAGGGGGAGCAACCTACTCTACAGATTCCAGCGCTAATCTTCTCTGGAAACTTCCTCCCAGACACACACAGACACACTTGGAAATAATGTCTAATCTGGACACAGAAAATCAACTGTCACACATGGGGAGTAGCAGTTGCAAGGGTCTGGGAGAGTTGAGAATAGCTTTCCAAGGAAGGCTCGAGCCTAGCTCCCCATTGCCCCTTGGGGATAACAGTGACCATGACAAGTCTGCCTCAGCGCACAGTCCTGGCAAGGGGTGTCCAAACATGCCAGAGAGACAACCGGCCAAAATGCAGAACAAAACCAACTACCGACCTCTGCCAGAGAGGACAAAGTGCCCACACGAAGGCGACTGCTCTCCCCGTCCTGGGCTGCAATGTCCATAAGGAACTTCGTGGGCGAGCCAAGCTGGAGTCTAGAGGGATGAAGGGGAGAAGTGCTTTCTCTTATTCTAAACAAGTGTGCAAACCCTTTTCTGTAAGGGGCCAGGCAGTAAATAGCTTTGGGATTTTCTGGTTAGTGTATAAGAGCTCTGTTTGCAATGACTCAGCTCAGCCATTGGAGAAAAGCAGCCAGAGAGAATGTTTAAGGGAATGGGTATAGCCGTGTCTCAATAAAACTTTATTTTTTTTAATGTTTTATTTATTTCTGAGAGAGAGAGAGACAGGGGGAGAGAGAGAGAGAGAGAGAGCAAGAATAGGGGAGGGTCAGAAAGAGAGGGAGACACAGAATCTGAAACAGGCTCCAAGCTCTGAGCTCTCAGCACAGAGCCCAACATGGGGCTCAAACCCACAAACCATGAGATCATGACCTGAGCCAAAGTCGGTCACTTAACTGACTGAGCCACACAGGCGACCCTCAATAAAACTTTATTTACAAGTGAGCAGATTTGGGCCACTGGCCCCTGCTCTGCAGTCATCTCAAGGCTCCTGCTAGGTGGGTCAGTGTCCCCTGTTGCTCTGGGATCTAGTCACTTGCAGTCAGCAGGAGACCTGGACCCTTAGCTGAGCTCGAGCAGCAATCTTGCTTCTGGTGAGTCACCTGAAACTCGTGTGCATGCACCGCCCTGCCTTCTTCTCTCTCACCATCCGAGTGTGAGGACCGCCTGGTGGGCTGTGCTCCTGGCCTTAGCCCTCCCCTTTGGCTGTGCACCTCTGGCCAAGGAAGTGGGTCTTGCTGAGCTGTGGTCCTCTGACAATAGGTGGTGGTGAAAAGAGGCACAGAAGTCATGCCAGGGTCTGGGGAATATCACGCGGCAGCTGAACTGTGCATCTAAGGGCTGGGGCCTTTTGTTGATGTCGGAGGAAGGGCGCCCTAGGCCGAGGTCAGGATGTGTGAGCTACACCACCTTCCTTGGGGAACTGACCCTCTTTATGGAACACGGCAAACAAAGAAACACATAAAAGAACATATCCCATTGAGGTTGGCCGTTGATTGCCTGCCCCACCTTTCTAGGTGCTAATGAGGCACCAAGGAGATAAACCATATGTTGCTGGGACCTGGGATGGGCGGAAGCCATGTTTGTTAGATCCGGGAGCTCTTAGTCCTTTGGGCACTTGATTTGCTGGAGCTGATTTGTCTGGGGAAGAGGTGGTGTGGGGGGGGGGCGGGGTTGTACGAAAGTCTGAGCTGACAGCCAAGCCCCCAGAGGCGTCTGCTCCCGGCTGTGGACCAAAGCTGAGTCCTTCAGGGAGGGGCAGGCCCCAACCTCTCCTCACGGACTCCTGGGGGTCGTAGACCCTGTGCCGACCTGGTAGGAGGCTTGCAGCTCAGCGGCAGGGGAGGCTGGGTGGCCAGAGTCCGCTCTCAACATCGGCAAGGCCTGGCCCAGCTTGGGCTGTCAGCAGCAAATGTGAGCAGGGGGAGGGGTGGGGCTGGAGGGCTGGCTCCTGAGCCCTGTGAGTCCCCTCTGCAGCCCCCTGGATGTAACAGGGGGACGTGAAGTCCACGCTAGCAGTTATGAGTTGGAGCCACTGAGCAGTGGCATTTATCACTAAATGACCAAAGAGCCTCACTGTCTCCTCTGTGAGGGGGCCAGTGACAAACCTATGGCTAACGTGGCATCTGCGTGGCTATGGCCTGTGGGTGGGTGTCTTAGTTTCCTGTGGTGGCTCTAACAAATGACCACAAACTAGGAGGCCCCTAACAACAGAAATCTAGACTCTCACAGTTCTGGAAGCCAACAGCCCCAGGTCAAGATGTCAGCAGGGCAGCTTCCAAGAGACAACTGTGACACTCCTCCCCAGCCTCTGGCCGCTGCTGACAGTGCTCAGGCTCTGCTGGCCTGTAGATGCGAAGCACTGATCTCTGCCTCCAAGTGACATGGCCTCCCCACTGGGTCTCTCTGTGCCCCAAATCCCCCTCCTTTCTCCCTGAGGACCACGGTCACAGGACACAGGTCCACCCTTAACACCAGATGATCTCAGGTCACGATCCTTAACTCAAGTGCATCTATAAAGGTTTTATTTCCCAGTAAAGTGGCTGTACAGTTACCTGGGGTCAGGACTTGGACATACAGGAAAACCTTGGGTTGCGAGTAACTTGCTCTGTGAGTGTTCCACGTGATGAGCAAATATTTCTCATAAATTCTAACTTGACCAACGGCGAGGTCTTGCAACATGGGTAGCATGTGACGCCGAATGTCACATGATCACAACTGAGCCAATGGTTCTTGAAATTCACTTTGGTATTCAAATGCTTTGGATTACAAGCCTGTTTTCAGAATGAATTATGCTCCCAAACCAAGGCTTTGTTTTACATCTTGGGGACACAGCTGAACCCACCAGAGTGGGTGTGGGCATCATGAGGGTGCCTCCCGGCCTCCACATCTCCCCTTGCCTCTGCACCCCCATGTCTCCATGCTCCAGCTAGCACTCCAGTCCTGACCCAAATCCATCACTACTTTTGGGGACTTTCTGGGGAGGGGGGGTCTGGCAGGAAAGACATCCCAGTAGCCTGGTGGCCACAGCACAGCATCTTGGGGCCGGGAAGGATTTTTACGAAGCCTTAGGGTTGACAAACCTTCTCTGAGTCCAGCCCGAGAAGCTGATGAGATCAGAATCCATTACTTCCCCTTAATTTAGTTGCTCTGAAGAAAAGACTTTTCTCTGTGAGTGAGTTTTCCTAGAAAAGATTTCTAAAACAATGGCCTAAAAGCTCTTCGCAAAAACCACACCTAAAAACAGAAGCCTTCCCTCTAGCCATCTTGACTCCTGGCAAAGAAATAAATGGAAAAGGCAAAGGAAAGTAGTGTGAGCTGAGAAGGAACCGGCTGAGAGGATTCTAACTGTGGGTTTGTGAGGCCAGGGATCATTTGTTGGGGGGCTGGCTTCTCCCCTCCTCTATTTTTTTTTTTTTTTTTGGTCTGGACTGGTTTGATTTTTTCTTTCTTTCCCTTTTTTTTTTTTTTTTTTTTTTAAAGAGAGAGAACCAGTGGGGGACGGGTCGGGAGAAGGGGATCCAAAGCAGGCTCTGTGCTGACCTCAGTGAACTTGATGAAGGGCTCGAACTCACGAGCTGTGAGATCCTGAGCTGAGCTAAAGTTGTTTGCATAACCATCTGAGCCACCTAGGTGCCCCATCCTCTACTTTTATAAAGAGAAGATGTGTGTTAACATTAGGGTCTAGACCCCATGCCACCAGCTTCGGGCAGGTGGCCGTACCCAATCTGGACCTTACTCTCCTTGTCTGGAAAATGGGTACAATAAAGTCTGCTTTTTAGGGTGGCCTAGAGGGTAAATAAATAAGATTGGAAAAGGGCTCTGCTTGATGCCTGACACATAAATGCTCAGTGTTACTGTGGCTTCACTTAAGTCCGTGAACACCTGAGGAAATGGGCGTTGATTCTCTTTTTTGGATTTGGACACAGCCTCACAGAGGTGACATCACTTATTCAAACACCCAGCTGGGTGGGACGGAGCCTAGACAGACCTCCACCCTAGTCCTCTCCCTTCTTTGCCCTCTTCCCCCTCCCCCTCCTTTCCTCCACCCTTCCTTTTCTCTGTAAGACCAAGGTTTATAATCAGGTGGGGGTTGAGCTGGGGCAGAGGAGGCACTGGGGTCACGACACTGGATTTGGATCAAGGGGCCAGCCCGTGCGGGGTGGAACCCAGCAGCCCCTCCCTATCTAGGCCTCGTCTCTTCTCCCCTGCATTGGGCCATGAGGGGGACCACGTGCCCTGGCCACCCGGGAGGGCTGAGGCAAGGCCTTGCAGGGTGCGATGCCCTCACCCTGTGCAGGCATCGAACCTGACAGTTCCCTTGCCCCGTTCCAAGCCCAGACGTCATCGAAGCCCCTTGTCCCTCACTAGGAACTGGAAGTAGCCCCCACCTCACGGCACCCAGAGGCATGTTGCAGACATGGTTTTTCCACTCCCCTCTGCCCCTCTCCTGAACTCTGGGCTCTCCAGAAAGGAGCACACAACATCAATAGTGTTTCTGGTTTGCTTCCTTCCTCTTTTTTCACCCAATAGCAGTGGAAGAGGTTGTTTAAATTTTTTTTTATTACATATTTAATGTTCCCAAAGGGAGACAGTTCTCCAGAAAAGTGCCTTCGTTCATGCCACCTGACCTTCGCACGGGCTGTTCCCTCTGCCTGTGTCACCCTTCCTCTGTATTTCACTGAAGTCCCCCCAACCCTTCAGCGTGTAGCTCGGTGGCGTGTCCCTTTCCTCTGCAGCCTGGCCTGGCCTTGCTCGGGCTTCCCTGCCTCTGCCGGGCCTGCCACTGGTGCTTTCACTCCCCACCGCCGTAGGGCTCTCAGCTCCACCTGTCTGCGTCCTCGTCACAGACACGCGCCATCAGCAGGGCCCACGTCTTCTCCCTCTCCAAGTTCTCCGTGGCCACCACCATGCAGAGTGAGGGAAGGAGGCGTCACCCACCTGTCTCCCCACCAGTCAGCCCCGAGGACCAGCCGTGAAGGCTTCCAAATGCAAATCAAGTGTGTCTGCTTCAAATTAAGCCCATATTCTGGTCTAGTGGGGGCCAGAGCTGTTTCTTAGCCAATAAATATTAATAAGAAAGATAAACCAATCTTTTAGGCTTCTTCCCCCAGCTGCCACCCCAGGGTCATAAATTATGTACTGCTGGAGTCTGTTTTGACAGTTGTGATAAAGTCGGTTTCAGATCCGGAGAGCATTTCTCCTGAAAGATTGCAGCCTTGTGCATTTTCCGTACAACAGCCACCGCCGCCCCTGCACCCGCCTTTTTCCTGTCGAGGAGGACGATTTGACCGAGTAGCTCTTTTTCTACTCTGGAGCTTTCTCTGTCACCTCTTCACCAAACACACACCATGATTTTTATTTTTTTAATTTTTTTACTTCTGAGCCTTATCACAAAAACCTGAGAAGATTTGAACAGGTAAAAAGGATGGCTGTCCCTGCGGTGGCTGTGGCCGGCAATGGGGGCTCTCTGCTGGTGACCGTTGTGTGTGCGGCTCTCCTTTCTCTGGGACCGGTTCCCCTGTGTGGCCACAAATCCGCCCCAACAAAATCCAGCCCATCACTGAGGGCACGGATGAAGGTCCCGCTTCTTTCTGACTCTCCAGAGTGTTTCCGGCCCCGTCCCTTCCCTCCTGCACACCTACAGTTAAAGGCTAAGAGATGGCTTTGAACCTCCCCCGTCTTCACTGCTTTCCATCTGGCCAGTGCAGGGCCACGTTTCTCCCAGCCCCTCAGCAGTTGCCAGGGGGAGCTCCTGTCCTATTTCTCTGCCACCCATCCCTCTCGTGCCCACCCAGGCTCACCTGGGCTTTCTTCCTCCATCATGTCCTCCTTGCACGTAGCACAGGGCACAGTCCTTTCCCTCAACGAAGATTTGTACGTGTCTACACATGTGTGATCTCTAGATCCAGGCAGAGATTTCCAGCACCCAGCAGCTCCCAGGGCCCTCTCCTCCACTTATCCTAAGGTCCAGGTCACCTCCAGCTGTTCTGAGATGTCTTATAAATGGAATTTTACAGCACACACTTTTTGTGTCTAGGTATTTTTTTCTTCTCACCACCATGTCCGTGTGATCAATTGAGTTTGTGGTATTTAGCGTGGATTCTTCTCTCCTTACTAGGAAGTATTGCACTGTCTTAATTCTTTCCAGCTGCTGTGACAAAATACCACAGACCATGAAACAAAAGAAATGTATTTCTCACAGTACTGGAGGATGGAAGTCTGAGATCAAGGTGCTGGCAGTTTCAGTGTCTGGTGAAGGAAATGACCACATCCTGGTTCACAGGTTTATTTATCTATTTATTTATTATCTTTATTTTTTAACTTTATTTATTTATTTTGAGAGAGACTGAGAGAGACCAAGAGTGAGAGAGAGGGAGAAAGAGAATTCCAAGCAGCTTCCACCATGTTGGAGAGGAACCTGAAGTGGGGCTCGAACTCACAAACCCTGAGATCATGACCTGAGCCAAAATCAAGAGTCGGATGGTTAACCAACTGAGCCACACAGGCACCCTTGCAGCTGAATTTTTGCTGTGTGCTCGAATGGTGGAAGCAACAAGAGAAATCTCTGGGCACTAATTTTATAAGGGCACTAATCCAATTAATGAGGGCTCCACACTCTTGATACAATCATTCCAAAGGTCACACCTCCTGATACCATCACACTGGGGATTAGACTTCAAGAGATGAATTCTAATATGAACAGACACATAACTAGTGAAGAAACTGAATCAGTTATGAAAAATCTCCCAACAAATAAGAGCCCTGGTCCAGATGGATTCTCTGGGGAATTCTACCAGACATTTAAATCAGAGTTAAAACCCATTCTTCTCAAGGTATTCCAAAAAATAGAAACTGGAAGGAAAACTTCCAGAGTCATTCTATGAAGCCAGCATCACTTTGATTCCCAAGCCAGACAGAGACCCAGAAATAAAAGAGATCTACAGGCCAATATCCGTGATAAATACAGATACACAAATCCTCAACAAGATACTTGCAAATAGAATTCAACAACATATAAGAAGAATTAACCACCATGATCAGGTGGGATTCATTCCTGGGTTACAGGGCTGGTTCAATATTCACCAATCAATCAGTGTGATACGTCACATTAACTGAAGAAAAGATAAAAATCATATGATCCTGTCAATAGGTACAGAAAAAACATTTGACAAAATACAGCATCCCTTCTTAAAAAGACCCTTGAGAAAGTCAGGATAGAAGGAACTCACTTAAACATTATAAAAGCCATCTATGAGAAGCCCACAGCTAATATTATCCTCAATGGGGAAAACTGAGAGCTTTCCCCCCGAGATCAGGAACATGACAGGGGCGTCCACTCTCACCACTGTTGTTGAACATAGTGCTGGAAGTCCTACATCAACAATCAGACAAAAAAAAGGATATAAAAGGCATCTGAACTGGCAAAGAAGAACTCAAACTTTCACTTTTCACAGACGACATGATACTCTACATGGAAAACCCTACAGACTCCACCAGAAGCCTACTAGAACTGATCCATGAATTTAGCAAAGTCACAGGGTACAAAATCAACGTACAGAAATCGGTTGCATTTTTATACACCAATAATGAAACAACAGAAAGAGAAATCAAGAAACTAATCCCATTCACAATTGCACAAAAAAACATAAAATACCTAGGAATAAACCTAACCAAAGGTATAAGAGATCTATATGATGAAAACTATAGAAAACTTATGAAGGAAATTGAAGAAGACACAAATAAATAGAAAAACATTCCATGCTCATGTGTTGGAAGAATAAATATTGTTAAAATGTCATTACTACCCAAAGCAATCTACCCATTCAATGCAATCCCAATCAAAATTGCACCAGTATTCTTCTCAAAGCTAGAACAAACTACCCTAAAATTTGTATGGAGCCATAAAAGACCCCGAATAGCCAAAGTAATTTTGAAGAAGAAAACCAAAATGAGAGGTATCACCATCCCAGACTTTAGCCTCTACTACAAAGCTGTCATCATCAAGACAGTATGGTATTGTCACAAAAACAGACACATAGACCAATGGAATAGAATAGAGAACTCAGAATTGGACCCACAAATATATGGCCAACTAATCTTTGACAAAGCAGGAAAGAATTTCCAATGGAAAAAAGACAGCCTCTTTACCAGGTGGTGCTGGGAGAACTGGACAGCAATATGCAAAAGAATGAAACTAGACCACTTTCTTACACCATTCACAGAAATAAACTCAAAATGATGAAGGACCTGAGTATGAGACAGGAAACTATCAAAACCCTCAAGGAGAAAGCAGGAAACAACCTCCTTGACCTCAACCACAGCATTTTCTTACTTGACACATCCCCAAAGGCAAGGGAATCAAGAGCAAAAATGAACTATTGGGACCTCATCAAGATACAATGTTTCTGCACGGCAAAGGAAACAATCCATAAAACTAATAGGCAACTAATGGAATGGGAAAAGATAGTTGCAAATAACATATGGGATAAAGGACTAGTATCCAAAATCTACAAGGAACTCACCAAACTCCACACCCAAGAAACAAACAACCCAGTGAAGAAATGGGCAGAAGATATGAACAGACACTTCTCCAAAGAGGACATCCAGATGGCCAACAGGTACATGAAACGATGCTCAGCATCCCTCATCATCAGGGAAACATAAAACAAAACCACACTGAGATACCACCTCACTCCAGTCAGAGTGGCTAAAAGGAACAAATCAGAGGACTCTAGATGCTGGCGAGGATGTGGAGAAATGGGCACCCTCCTACACTGTTGGTGGGGATATAAACTGGTGCACTCCCTCTGGGAAATAGTGTGGAGGTTCCTCAAAAATTTAACAATAGAACTCCCCTATGACCCAGCACTAGCACTGCTAGGAATTCACCCAAGGGATACAGGAGTGCTGATGCACAGGGGCACATGTACCCCAATGTTCATAGCGGCACTCTCAACAATAGCCAAAACATGGAAAGAGCCTAAGTGTCCATCAACGGACGAATGGATCAAGAAGATGTGGTTTATCTATACCCTGGAATACTACATGGCAATGAGAAGGAATGAAATCTGGCCATTTGTAGCAACGTGGATAGAACTCGAAGGTGTTATGCTGATGGAAATAAATTAGGCAGAGAAAGACAGATACCATATGTTTTCACTTATAAGTGGAATAGGAGAAACTTAGCAGAAGACCATGGTAGAGAGGGAGGGAGGCAAACCATGAGAGACTATAATACTGAGAAGAAACTGAGTGCTGATGGTGGGGGGAAGGGAAGGGGGTGATGGGTATGTAGGAGGGCACTTGTTGGGATGAGCACTGGGTGTTATATGGAAACCAACTTGACAATAAACTATGGAAAAAAATGAGAAAAAGATGAAATGCAGAAGATGTGATCATTCAGTCTGTAGCATAGATTACAGATAGACAGATGATAGATAGGTACTTTATATCTAATAGTTATATATCTATTCCCAATATACACTGTTTTTTATGAATATTTTATGAATACGAACGTTCTTGCATCTACCTTTTGGTGGAAACAAGTTTTCATTTCTCTCAGGGACAAAGCTAGGAGTAGATTTTCCAGATTATAGAATATCTATGTGTCTAAACTCATTGAACCAGTTGACACTCCCACCAGCAATGGAGGAGAGTTCTAATTATTCTGCATCTTCACCAACACTTACTAGTGCTAGACGTGTATGTGTGTGGGAGCATGTATGTGTGTATTTGGTCCATTGTTTACATCAAGTCCTCAGTCTTTGATTTGAAGGAGTTATTTGTATCTTCTGGATAGGAGTCCTTGCCCACATATAAGCTCTGCAAGTATCAATTCTCAGTCTCTGGCTTGTTTTATGGTGTCTTTTGATGCACAGAAGTTCTTCATTTTAATGAAGTCCCATTTATCAATCTTTTCTTTTATGGCTAGTGCTTTTTGTGGCATGTTTAAGAAATCTTTGTCTACTCAAAGGTCATGAAGGTACTCTCCTATGTTTTCTTCTAGAAGCTTCAGTGCTTTACCTTTCACATTTAGGTTTATGGACCATGTCAAATTAATTTTTATGTACTGTGTGAGGTTCACCTTGACTTTTGAAATAGCCTCTTCCCTGGTACTGGCCTCGGCTTCCTATCTTGAATTAGCCCAATTTTTGTCGCTGGCATGGTTTTCCATTCTAAAGCAAGGTCTCATCACATGACTTTTCTGCTTAAAACCATTTTTTATTTATCTGACCATAAAGTCTGAAGTCTTTAGCATGCTGTCAGACAGATACTTCAAGGATCAGATACGTAATTTTCTAGCTTCATTTCCTATGAATCCTCTACGTGGATATTATACCCCACCCAAATAAAGTCTAAATGGCTACTGTTATGGGTTCAGTTGTTTCCCCTCTACCCCCAAAGTTATATGGAGGTCCTAACCTTTAGTACCTCGGAATGTGACCTACTCCATGCAAAAAGTCAAGAAGGTAATCCTGGGCAGTCTTTCTCCACGTGCAACATCCAACATTGTTCCTGTTTTAAATATCGACTACTGAGTAACGAACCACCCCACAAGCTAGTGACTTAAAAAGATAATTTGTTATGATTTCTTGTGGTTCTGTGGATCAACAGGTCTCAACTGGGTATTTCTGGCTGGTCTTTGATATGGTTGAAGTCAAATGGCAGCTGGGGATGGAGTCATTTGAAGACTTAGCTGGGCTAAACGTCCAAGGTGGCATCTCCACGTATGTCTGGGGTGAACAGACTCCCTGGGTGGATGGGCTTCTACCTTCATGTAGAGACATGGACTTCCTCACATAATGGCAGCATGATGGTTACCCAGCTGCTTATGTGGAATCTGCTTCCATGAGAATGAGTTCTCTAAGACCACAAGGAGGAAGCTGCAGGGTTTCTTCAGCCTCAGAAGTCAGGGAGGGTCACTTTCTCCACATTCTATTGACTAAAGTCCCAGGATTGGCCTAGGTTCAAGGGCAAAGATCATGCAAGAGTCGAATATTGGGAGGCAGGGCTCATTAGGGCCCCGGAGAGACTCTTCCCTATTATAGAAAGCAGGCGTATCCCTGATGTCTTATCTAGATTAAAAAAGGACAGAGACAAGCCTAAGGGATGGCCTCAAACTCTTCCTTCAAATAGTGAACTACTACCTCAGCAATGTAGACTTGTCTCCCAAGTTGCCATACAACACACTGTACTGATTGACTAATGCCCCATGAGGATGTCTCCAGAAAGATATCAGCATGTATTTTGAAATACAGAAAACAGAAGAGCTCCTAGATGTTACCTTGGAGCTTCAGATTAATAAACGATAGAATAGACAATCTTATTGTAATCTCATTGTAATAATTAGCTTTTTCATTATACTCAACAGAGCTCATTAAAACAACCATGTAATGGAACTAAGATGCATTATAGACACTTTGTAGAAGACTAGATAGAGTTTCAGGGAAGTAGGCTGATCTACGCAAGGAAATAGTTCTTCACAGCTGAGCTGAGGTTCAAATCTAGTGTGATTCAAAATCCACTGTTCCTTTGACTATAGTAGGTTTCTTCTGGGAGCAGGTTTGGGTCATGTATTACATTACCTCTCCTCCCATGCCTGTACAGACATCACTAATCAATCATGAGTATCTATCCTGCTGAATTCAGACATTGTTTCCTAATCCTATTCAAACCAGCACTCACCCAATCACTAGGGATTTGAGATAATATCTTCTTGCCGGCCGATACTCTACATGCTGCATAGAGGCTGAGCAAGACCCTGAAGGGACCTTAGGTTACATTTGGTGATTCTTTCCTCACCGGAAGGATTACCTCTTCTTTGATTGTATTAAACATGAGGGATATTCTTTATTTACTCAGTCTTCAGAAGCACATTCACACACACACACACACACACACACACACACACACACACAGTAACATTTCTCACTTGGGGTGCATCTTACAGTGAATATAGTGTGGTTTCTTTCCCCTCTGGACAATCACTGTTAAATTGATGGTATAATATTAAACTGGCAACATCTTTGAACTGAGGAGACCTATCCATTATTTCATTTATGTATGCATTTGTCTACTAAGTATTTATATGCAGCTACTCCATGTAAGGATGGGTCTGAGCAATTACCTTATGTCAGTGAACACAGTCCAGACTCAGTGCTTGCAGACAGTTTCTCAACCTTGGTATAACTGGCATTGGACCCAGATAATTGTGTGTAGGTGTGTGTGTGTGGTAGTGGTTGGGGTGGGGGGCTTATCCTGTGTGTTGTCAGATGATTAGCAAAAGAATTTGTCTATATATTTTAAATACCAGGAGTATTCCCACCCCGGTTGTGATAGTCAAAATGTCCCCAGATGTTATTAAATGTCCCCTGGGGTGCAAAAATTACCCCTATTTGAGACCCACTGCTGTAGAAGTTAGCTCCTCGGGTCATTGTAATCTTTGTCTTTGGTCTCATTTCACTCATTCATGGACTGAGATTGTATTCAAGTTAGATTGAGGCAATTTTTTTTTCACCATATGCCTTGGGACTTGGTTGTAATAACCACTATTTTTAGGGTACTTATTATGAGCTGGACACAGGCTATGCTCTTTACTTACCCTTCCTTTTGAATCCTGATATAGAAGCTGCAGTATAATTTTTTTAAATATTTTATTTATTTCTGAGTGAGAGAGAGAGAGAGAGAGAGCAGGGGAGTGTCAGAAAGAGAGGGAGACACAGAATCTGAAACAGGCTCCAGGCTCTGAGCTAGTTGTCAGCACAGAGCCTGATGCAGGGCTCGAACCCATGAACCGGGAGATCATGACCTGAGCTGAAGTTGGACGCTTAACCAACTGAGCTACTCAGGCGCCCCAAATCTGCGGTATATAAAGAGGAGTTAACGATGTGGAGTCTGGCACCACCTGAGTGTAACTCCTGGCTTGTCATTGCTAGCTGCGTGTTCTCATGGGTAAGGTAACTACTCTCTGCTTCACTTTATTCATATGCAAAATAGGGCGCTAAAAGTCAATATTTCAAGAAATATTTAGAACAATGCAAGGTGTATAGAAGTGCTCATAGAACTATAGCTTTAATTCTTAAACCCAGTGATGTAGGTGCTACTGTCTCCATTTTTCTTATGAGCAAATTGAGTCAGGGAGGTTAACTGGTCCACATTCACACAGCGAGGTGGTGGGTGGTGGAGCTGAGATTCAAGCCCAGTCATACCTGATTTCCAAGCTGATGGAAAAACTCAGAGCATGCAGCTCCCCTCCTGGGCTGGGCTCCGCTGAGGTTCCGGGGCTGGCCACCTTCCAGGCCACAGCAGTCACACACAGCCGGGGACAGAGGCTTGCATGCACTGCCTTATTCAGCCAGCGTCACCCGGGGTCACGGGTTAGAGCGCTGGGGCAGCGCTGCGAAACAAGGTAATGGGAAAACACCGTGGACTGTGAAAAAAGTCAATGAGAAGCACACGGAGTGAAAGGTGGAAAATAACAGATGAGAACCAATATCGAAGACAGATGCTGGCACCTTGTTGGAGCTTAGCGGGTGACCAAGGTCAGCTTTCTTATCACAGGCTTCTGCGTGCACTTTGACCCTGCCCTGTCTGGGCTTTTGGCAAGGTGCCTGTCTGCCAGATGCTGGCTATGACTCCCCTTCCTTGGGGTGTGCTGTGTTTGTGGCTTCCAAGTTTATCCCTCTCACCTCCACAAAGATACTCCCGCCTGCCCTGGGCTTGGAGCCACTCACTGCTGGGGCAGCGCCCATGATGCCTGATTGTTCAGTGGGGGAACATGGTCATCACTTCTGATTCTCACGGAAATCCCGACATAAAGGCTACTTTCATAGTGAGAAAACCGAGGCGATGGGAATAAAGTGCTGGAGCCTGCGGGCAGGCATATGGTCAAGGAGAGGCGGGACTGGATCAGTGGACAGTCTGTTACTCTTCCCGTAGCTGTTCATACAGGTGGATAAGACAGTACACATCCATTGTGTGTGGTCCACTTGCTCCTTCATTCATTCCTTTCCTGAAGTATTGATCCTTAGTACACACCAACTGCCTGCTAAATTTCCTCATCCCATAATATCTGAACCCCTCGATTAAGAGTTGAACCTGTTGCCTTGTACCATTCATTCCTGGGGGAAATGGATACGTGTACTTGCTCTGGTCCAGGCACAGCTTGGTTGTTGGGGATCCATGGAGAAACTAGACTGGGTCCTGCCCTCAAGGGTCTCCCAGTTTGGTTCCCGAGACAGACTGATAAGTAGTCATCGTGTCACCCAACAGCTGCTGAAATACGTAGAAGGCAGTATTGGGGCAATTGCTTGCTCATTGTTTTCAGCTGTGAATCTTCTTTCTTTGGGTGGATGGTGATCCCTTGCAGGTGAGGAGTGCTCCTTCTGCTCTTTTCCTGTGCCCTGCTGATGATGGGTTCAAATATCATTATTTGGTCACTGTCTATGCCAGAACTTCATCTGGGAGTCTGGGAGAGAAAGTGAATGGATTCAGGGCATGGTGTGGCCCATGATGATGAAGGAAACTGACCAGATGTTCAGTTAGGTCCACAGGGGTGTGTGGAGACCTCAGCCCATTCTGAGTGTCCCCAGTGTGTCTATGAGGGTTGTATCAGTTTGCTATTAATGCATAAGAAACCTCTCCCAAACTCAGCATCTTAAAGCAAGAAGTACTAATTGCTGTTAATGGGTTTAGAAGACAGCTGTACTTCTAGTCTCAGCTTTGCTAACACGCACATCTGCAATCAGCTGTGGTTCACTGGGATGGTTCTGCTAATCTTTTCTGGGTTCACTCACAGGGGTTAGTGGCCATGGGCCAGACCAGAATGGCCTTGGCTTACCCAAGGTTCCCCTTCCTACATAGTTCCTCACCTCCCACCAAACAAGCCTAGGCTTGGGGGGAACTGACCCCACATTACTCTCGCTGCATCCATTGACCGGAACAAGTCACAAGACCATCCCAGGTTTGAGAGGTGGGACATAGATCTCACCTCTTGGTAGGAAGAGCTGCCAAGTTGCATTTTCAAGGGGGTTAACACAGGTAGACTCAGAGAATTAGGTCTGTTCTTGCAATCAGTTGGCTGCAGGGTTGGAGTGAGATAGTTCAGCTGGGGTGGCCAATCCTATTTCTAGAAAACTCACTCAACCAGGAACACAGCCCTAACCAAGGGGCTGGGGGTATGAGGCCTAGGATTTGAACCTTGTTAAAGAGGCCAATGAGGGTCTCCTCCCAGGTGTTTGAGTCTCACCCAAGCAAGCTGGGCTGCAGAACAGGGCTCTGATTTTAGTTAGAATTCAAGTAGAGCAGAAGGCCATACAAGAGGACACTTAACCCATTGGTCAAGTGTGGCTATAGCCATTCAGTGGCCCAGACCTGCACCCTGCATGGTGAGTCGAGGAGCCTCACTTTTCTCCCAAGCTGAGGTGGTGGGTAAGATGCCTGATGTGCCTCCTGCCCTGCTTAGAATAGATCCTGGGATAAGGCTGAGATCACACCCAAACTACCTCGCCACCTCCTGCCAAGCAGCCCTGGGGAAAGGAGTGTCCGTTGGGGTTTGTGGAGTTTCTGCACTGTCAGGGTCACGTGGAAATAGATGAGTCCTAGATCTCTCATTGGCTAGCTGTTACTTCGGGTAGGTGCTTTAATCTCTCTGAACCTCACTTTCCTCATTTGCAGAATGGCCATAGTGAAGAGTAGCCTTCATTCACAATGGCAAGACTTCAGTGAAACAACACTTGTAAATGTCTACCACAGTCTAGTAAGAATAAACGTCTACAAATATGATTTCATTAAGAAATCATATGGCTTTTTAGTCTTTAATCCAACACCAAAATTTTGTACTAAAAAACCCTTGGGCTTTGGAGAAAGGTAAATCAGAATGAAAGACTGATTCTATTACCTGGCAGGGGGTTGTGTAAATGAGCTCAGCCTTTACTTTCTGTCTCTGGGGAATGACTGCATTCCCATTCGAGCCAAATCATGCCCAACCCATATGGTTTGTGTGGGATTAAATTCATTGAGCCCCTGCCTGGTCCTGGGGTCTTATTCAGCCTATTCCCTGGCCATACTGACGAGTTCAGAGCTGTGCGTGTGAACCAAACTGGACTCAAGTTTCTCCCTGAAACTTTGCCAATGCAATCAAGAAAAAGGCCTTCTCTTTAAGAACCTTGTAAATATGGAGCTTCTGAGACCATCTTGCTGCTGTGGAGATAGACACTATCTGAGAATAAAGCCAAGCTAAGGCAAGCAGTGCTGAGAATTAAGAAAGATAGAGTCTTAATTCAATGGTTGAACTCCTGGATCTAGCTTTACCTGAACTCAGAACTACCCTTGGACTTCCTTGTTATACAGGCTATTTTTATTTATTTACTTTTTTGTGTGTAAGTTTATTTGATCTGGTTTTCTGTCTGTTGGAATTAAGGTTCCCCAAAGAACTTGTCATGTAACTTCTGAGTCTCACTGTTCTCATCAGCAAAATATGGAATAAAGCACCTGTTTCTTAGAGTTGTTTGTGGGTTAAATGCATGTCTTATGAGACTAGCAGAGTGCCTAGCACTGGAAAGGCTAACATGGGCCAGACCAGCAAGGGCCTGGGATACCAGGGTCATTTATTTGGACGTCCCATTACCAGTGGGACACTGTAGAAGTCTTCCTCTCTTTTTCATTATTGTAAATCCTCCAGTTTCTGTGACCATTGGTAGCTGAGAAAGGCCAAAAAGTTCACCTACCTCAAAAGGTAGAGTGTTGGAGGGAAGAGGGAATTAAGTTTTAAGGAGGGAATAGAGAAGTGAACAGCCTCTTTGGACTATCAAGATGGCTATAATCTCCTGCTCATTTTGCCATAATCTCCTGCTCATTTTCTACACAATTCTTGTTTATTAAACATTCTTATTGACTTGAGTTTCTCAAGACTCTGTCCCTGACAGTAGTGATTTACAGTAAATGAGTATCCATTTGCTGAGTGGCCATTTGAGGGCTGATTGTGCTTAAAGAAATCCTTTGTCAAGATTGCTATCTGCAAAGCCTATTGCCAAATGCAGAGAGAGCCACAGTTTGCCCAGACAAACATTTGTATTGGGAGATACTTTCTATGTATTTTTTAAGGCTTAATTTTCATTTGACTTTATTTGAACAAATGTTTGTTGATTATCGAATGCACCAGGCACTGTGCTTGGCATTGGGAAAAGAAAGAAGAGCAGCCATGGACGGCTCAGAATTTCCAAGATGGTTAAAATATAGTGGAGTGAGAGATGGATAGTAGATAACATATTTTTGTAAAAAGTCACATTCAGAATAGTTACTATTTATTGAGTATCTACTGCCAGGTAGTTCACAGGAGTCATCCCACACAATTCCCACAGCCACCTTGAAAAAGCCTTGTTCCCATTGTATATATGAAAGAATTGAAGATCAAGGAAGTTGAACTGACTGGTCTAGAATGATGTAGAGACTCCAGGTGTCCTACTCAATATCCCTTCTCCTTTTCTCTTTCATGACAGAAGTCCTATATACATTGCTGGGGGTGGCAATGTGCTCAATTATGAAAGTGCACTTCCATCTTTCGTGTGGATGAGAATGGCCAATGAGACATGTGAAGATGTTGTGGGTTGAGGTTTGGGGGGAAACTCTTTAAAAGGGAATAACTTGGCTTGGAGAAACATCCTTTTCCTGGTTCCTTACTTCCTCCTTCTTGCTTGGGACAAGGATGTGGTAGTTGGTGGTTTCTTGGACCATGGGGTGAGCTTGAGAATGGAAATCTCAAGCACAGTGTGATGGAGTAGAATGATAGAAGTCTGAGCCCTTTCTTACCAAGGAGTCACCAGCATAGTCTGAGATTGCCTACCCAGACTTACTTCCATCAGATAAAATGATCACCACCTCATTTACTCCACCATTCCGGCTTCTTGTTCTACACAGCCAAGTCTATTTCTTAAAGTCACATAGCTAGTATGTGGTAAAGCTAGGATTTGAAATGAGGTTTTTCTTAGTTAAAAGGTTATTTCCTTAACCACACAGCCATTTGTTCACTCAGAACATTGCACACCCTTCCACTGTGCTCAGTACTGAAGACACTAAGATGAATGAGATTGTATGATAGAGTTATAACATAACTAGAGGCATCAGGAGAGAGAACGGCTAACTAACGGGGTCACAAGGGGAAATTGCAAGGACGGCAATATTGGCAGGGATTCCATATTTGAGTTTGCTATCAAAGAGAAGGGAAAAAGGCATTCAAGTCAAAGGATACAGCATATTCAAAACAGCTACATGGCTCAGGGTTGTGGTCAGAGTTGATGAAGGCAGAACTTCCTTATACTTATAGCTAGATGTCTTTAGAATAAACAGCTTTGTGGCACCTGGGTGACTCAATCAGTTGAGTGTCCGACTTCAGCTCAGGTCATGATCTCACGGTTTGTGGGTTCAAGCCCCGTGTCGGGCTCTGTGCTGACAGCTCAGAGCCTGGAACCTGCTTCGGATTCTGTGTCTCCCTCTCTCTCTGCCCCTCCCCCATTCATGCTCTGTTTCTCTTTGTCTCAATAATAAATAAACATAAAAAAATAGAATAGACAGCTTTGTGAGTGCATCAGTCAGCTTTTGCTGTGTAATAAACCATCCCATAATATAATGATTTAAAGCAATGTCCCTTTCATTTGCATATAATAATCCCATATGCCACTAATTGGGATGCTCTTCTGGGCTCAGCAGGGCAGTTCTCTTGGACTTGCCAGAGGTTTTAGGGTCCTGAATGATGAGATAAAGGCTGTGACATCACTCTACAATGCAGTGTTTCCTGGTGGCCCTTAGAAAACATAGTTTATGGTTGTGTTTTCTCAATTTGTCAAAGTAAGTTTGTCTTTTTTCTGTTTTTCCATTGACCTACAACTAACATTTGTTACAACATACACAGGTCAATGATCCCAAATTATGTAGGAAGGGGGGAGATTCTCAATAGTGGAGCAATGGGAGAAGTATTTTGTGATGTATTAATGTTGAACTATTAAATAATAGTTCTATTATAATTTTCTATTATTATTATTTATTAAATAATAGCTCTAACTATTATTTAATAGTTCAACATTTTTGTCCAAAAGTCATGCCTTCACTAATACTATCCTCAGGTCTGTTGTTTTTACATGTAATATATTATTCCTGCTCTTAAAGTTTTGCGAGGCTGTGATTATATAACTTTGGGTACTGTCCTTAAAGAACAGAGGATAGTGAACAGAAAATTAGATTAAAACTGAATATTTAGTTAGAATGAGAAATTAAATTAATTATACAGACTTAAAATCTACAAAAGCCAAAATAATCTCACAAAAAAAAAAAAAAAGAAAACAGAAAAAGAAAACATTTTTTTGTATTAACTTCGGGGCACATTTCTAGAACATGTTTTCCCTAAGATTTTGGGTGCATGCTCTTTTATTGTCCCTTCCCAGGGCAATGATTTAGTAATAATTTCTAGTGAGAAAATAGAAAGCTCATTTGGTCTTCTAACATGGGGGATTAAAATAGTTTTTACTGATAATTTAGAAAAGCTCTTTCCAGCATCTCAACCCATGTTGATCACATCATATAAATTTTTAGGATTGTTATCAATTGGGGAAAAACTCTGTCCAATTTCTGCCACAGACTTTCTGTAATGTTGCAGGGCATTTGAAGTTTTCTTGTCTGACACCTAACTCTTAAATCATCTTTGATTTACTGATGCTCATTAGCCAGCTTGTCAATGATTTGCTCTTGTGGTGATGGATTCAGATTTTATTAGATTTGATTATGTTATTTAATATGACCTCCATTGATCTCAGCACTGTTTCAAATCAGCGAGAAATTTGAATATCTTCCCAGTATCTGCAGACAATTCATTGTCTTCCATTGATCAAAATATCAAACAATCCAATTATTTCTAAGAAGAGAGTCACAATAACCACATTTAGTGTGATCTAAATGTTGTTTCCATTATGATTTGCGTTTAAATGTCAGGTTAATTTCTAGTGCCTTTTTCCCCTCGTATTTTCATTTTGTTTCCATTAATTTTTAATTGAATTCCCTCTCATTTCCTTAGCCAATATGTTTAAAGTTGAGAGAAGAATGTACCTTTCATAAACATCCAATTCAGGAGCCTGTGATTTCTTATTTGTTTTATTGAAACATTCTAAAATGCCTTTTCACATTACAGTTGAAATGGTGTATTGAAGCTTTATCAACTTTGTGAATACTGCGGGTTTTTTTAACATTTTCTTTGGTGTTCAGGTTTTTCTTCTGTCTTTAAAAGTGTATGTCAGAATCCTTTAAATATCATTTTGTGCAAGGCTTGAATAGCTTTATAATGGCCAGGCGACCTTATCACCGTTAAAACCTTTAGAGAAAAATCCAAGTTGGCATGTGTGTATAAAATAACACATCTACAATTCAAACCTGAAAGGAAAACGTTTAATGTAGCAGAGTACCACAGCTGTCAACAGCCTCAGCACCGTGGAAGCAGCCTTTCCTTCGGCAGAATTAAGGGAATGAGACGTTCACTGTACATACTGTGCCATCTTTAAATGTTTTTGAAAAGCACGTGGAGGCCCTTGTTCTCCATAATATAGCAGCTTTTTCATCATGACCGACCATGAATGCTACTCAAGGGCAGGCGACAATTGTCTAAACCTTACTTCGCTTTGTTGAGTAAAGTCATAGATAGTTGTCAGGCGGCCCTAGAATTAAAACTTTCTGATAGGATTTTCTGTGAAAAGAAGAGAACCCAATATTTGCCACAGATCAGTGTGTGTTATAGCCAATGTAGAATCTACAATAATGGAGTAATACTTTGTGGCTGGTTTATTTGATGTACCTCTTATTTTTTTAATTTTTTAAAAGTTGAGTTTTGAGAGAGAAAGATAGAGTGGGAGCAGGGGAGGGGCAGAGAGAGAGGGAGACACAGAATCTGAAACAGGCTCCAGGCTCCCAGCTGTCAGCACATAGCCCACTGTGGGGTTTGACCCCATAAACTGTGAGGTCATGACAAGAGCTGAAGTCAGACATCTAACTGACTGAGCCACCCAGGCACCCATATTAATGGCACACAGTTTACAACCCAAATAGCACCAAGCCATATAGGACATGTGTGTATACATACAACATCTCATAGGACACACCAAATCTCAACAATTTGGCTCTTAATTATTTTAAATACTTGTTTCAAAAGTATGTTTTATGTCTATTTTATGATTTGGTTGCTTCTTTGGATTCTTTTATAGTATGATTCTTCATATTACTGTGAACACGATATTGGAAAAACAGTTGTACTTTAGTGAATGCATGGCAGGCGTTTTCGTTTGTACGAATGGAGTCTTCCCTTGGCCCTTCCATCCATCTCCTTTCCTCTTGTGTTTCCTGCTGGGGAGTGTCCTGATTCTCTTACTTTTTGTTATTTTTATATTTATCATTTTTTGGTATATGCCTTTGGCTACCGGGGTTCTGTTCCTTATCTTTATGATGTGACCATGAGTTTTATTTCCTGCTGTGATATAATTAATGAGAGAGTTTGATGTCATAAACAGCCTGCCAATCCTTTGTCAAGTTGCTACGTTGTACACCTGAAACTAACACACAATGTGTATCAACTATACTTCAATTAAAAAACAAAAACAGAAGAACAGAAGATTCTGCCAGTTTTACTTACTTAAAACTTTCAGACTTCTACTAAGATACTCCCAACGCATTTGACTTTTGCTTTGACGATTAATTCTGAAGATATGTAAAAATCAGTCTAAAATTAAGGCATACACAAGAGCAAGTCAAATGTTTAAAAAAAAATTTAGAATTTATTTTTTTTTAATTTTTTTTAAGGTTTTTATTTATTTCCAGGAGAGAGAGAGAGAGACAGCGCGAGCAGGGGAGGGTCAGAGAGAGAGGGAGTCACAGACCGAAACAGGCTCCAGGCTCTGAGCTGGCAGTCAGCACAGAGCCCGACGCGGGGCCCGAACCCACGAACCGCGAGATCATGACCTAAGCGAAAGTCGGATGCTTAACCGACTAAGCCACCCAGGCGCCCCAAATGTTTAAAAAAAATTTTAATGTTTATTTATTTTTGAGAGAAAGAGGGAGAGAGACAGAGCATGAGCAGGAGATGGGCAGAGAGAGGGAGACACAGGATCCGAAGCAGGTTGCAGGCTCTGAGCTGTCAGTGCGGAGCCCGACGCGGGGCTCGAACTCCTGAACCATGATATCAGGACGTGAGCCCAAGTCGGACACTTAATAGGCTGAGCCACCCCGGCGCCCCAAGAGCAATTCAAATGCTGTTAAAAACTGCTACTACCCTGTATCGAGCTACTTAATAGTGTAGTCCCATTATTTTTCCTCCACGTCCATTGACTTCCTGATGACCATGTAGGAGTTTGTCTCTTGTTTCTCTAGGCCGCTTTCCTGTGTCACTAACAAGATTGCATTCTTTCAACTGAAACCAGTAGACTTCGACGAGTTGGATAAGCTAGATGCAATCAGATACACTGTGATGCATAAAACAGACAACTTCTCACACAGACACACCTGCCGCTTACTGTTTTGCTGCTGGTTTCTACTCTACAAGCACAGGGATTTGGTTAATTCGATCTTGTATAATTCCCATCACAAAAGAAAAACACTGCGTTTATAATGGTGCCTGCTGAGATTCGGGGCTTGTTTCCAGCAGGAGAGAACCCCTGTTTCGACTAAATATCAAGGAGAACCAAACTAATAACTGTACATAGCTGATTGGGAGAATTTTTTGCCAGCGAACTTCTGGCTGTGTATATTTCAAACCCTGTTTTGCTTCCGTGAGCCACGTATGCCTCATGCCAGGGGCGAGAGGACAGATTCCCATCATGATAAAACCCTGCATCTTCAAGTTTCTGTGTAGGGTGAATTAACACAGAGCATGAATGGAAGCTTCCAGATGCTATTCCTGTACGAGGAAAGCTGGCAATAAGTTAGCTATGAATGGCAGTGATAGCAAACCACATACATGTATCTCAACAAATCCCTACTAAATATATCCCTAACTCAATTTCCCTTAGGCCAGATACCAAAATATTTCTGGTAAGTTATTAAAGCAAAATGATATAAAGCAAAATCAGCAAAGCGAGAAGGCATATGGGGAGAAATTTGGAGGAAAACTGGAACAAGCTTCCAAGAGCCCTTTCCTGATGGAGTCACAAAGGATGTGTGAAAATCCTCTAGCAACAAATTGTGACCGTACTTGGTGATGCAAAGCTCTAAATAAAATGTTAACAAACAATTCAATAGTACATTTAAAAAAAAAAAACAGAGCATGACTATATGGCCCTTATTCCAATAATCAAGAGTGGTTTGTTATTAGAAATGTGTTTAATCCATCATATTGATACATCAAAGGAAACCAATTTATGATAATCTTCTTAGATGCTGAATTAGGGGAAATTGAATATCCATCCTTAACTTTAAAAAAAGTCATAGAATAGAACTTCACAATACTTTCCTAGGTTGGTAAATGATATCTCTTTTGTCCCAAAGGCACTTTTAGGATGAATAAAGATGTACTTGAAACACTCTCACTCAATTCAGGAAAAAAGACAAGGATGCCATCATGACTATAGTTTCTCATTACACTAGATGTATTGATAAGATAAAAAGGTTATACCTACCAGAATTTGAAAGCGAGAGGTGAAACAATCACTAGTTGAATACAATATGATTATATACCTGGAAAAGTCAAGACATTTGGCCAAAAATGAAAAAAAAAAAAGAATGAAATAGTTCAATAAGACAGAATGATTCAAAATTAATAATAATGATTAAATTGATTGCATATTCTCACACACACGCATACACACTAAGCAACATAAGCTACCATATGGTGGTATATGAAGGAAGACGATAATCTGTGAGATACCACAATCTAGTCCATTCCAGGTTCTTTAAATTATTTTTGATATTTATTTATTTTTGAGAGAGAGAGAAAGATAAAGTGTGAGCGCGTAAGGGGCAGAGAGAGAGGGAGACACAGAACCCGAATAGTCCACCCTATGTTTTTGAGTACATTCCTTCTATGAGTTCTGCAGAGACTATGTCATCAGGGAAACAAAGGTTCTGATTCCCCAGGAGGCTAGATACCCTCAGATTAAACCCCATGCCCTCATCTTTCCAGCATGGAGGTCTGTGAAGGCACAGTAACAGAATTTCCAGAGCCAGGAAGAAAGCTTCCACCTTGGGAGAGGAAGCATGGAGGAAGGGGAAGGAGAAAGGCCAGTCACGGAGGGATTTGAACATCAATGAAGCCACGAGGGGGCCACTGTGGGGGCAAGAGACAAGCACAGAGACTGGGGCAGAAACAGTCCAGCTGAGAGCTAAGGAGGTCTTGGCTCCAGGTAACGGTAATCTAGATGGAGACCTAATGGGTTAAACAGTATTTAAGAAGTGAAATCGCCCAGATTTGTAGTTTGGTCATTGATGGTGGAGTGGGGGATGAAATCTAAATGGTGCCACGTCTTCAATATGTATCCTTCTGACAGTGTTCCTCGAAGTCTAACTGTTACTACTGTGCTGATAAACTGACAGAAACCAGAGGCTGATGATTACAAAAATGCTTCACTTTCTTCCCCCAGCAGCGATGCCCCTGTTGGTAGAGCATTGGCTTCTTGTAATTCACAACAAATGCCAGGCATTGTCCTAATTCTTCTTCATGCAGTGCCTTAAGTTTAAAGTTGTTGATGGAATAGAAAAATGGGAGACAAAAATCAAGAGTGAACTCCTAGGTAGAAATCGAAGTGACAGGTCTGGATTGAATAGAAAAATGGGAGACAAAAATCAAGAGTGAACTCCTAGGTAGAAATCGAAGTGACAGGTCTGGAATGAAACGTGTAGAATTTGAGTAATTGTCACGAATAGCCCCAGAGTGTGCTCAGCTTGGTTTCATCAGTCCTTTCTTCATGACATGCTGGGGCGTTTTAAAGATACTGTGTGTTTTTTCATGAGCAGCTGTTAACATAAGTTATTTCGAGAAATAGGAAAAAAAAAAGATGATAGGGGCACCCTCATGCTTTTTTGCACAAAAATATAAGCATGCACTTTACATTTTTCAATGATGTTTTATGAGCAATTGCCTACTCGTTGACTTGTGAACTTATTTTTGCCAAATGAACCATTCAAGATGGGGACCACAATTTAGAAGAACAGAGACTGAACTTATTCTTTAGAAAGTCTTAGTACACTAGGACGTTAACAAAAATATATTCATTTGGGAAGCAGACTTGCCCCAAATTGGAAAATTATAACTTTTCAAAGTCCTTTATAACCCAGCCTTCTACTTTTTTTTGACCCGCGTTTCACAGACAATCAACCCCAGGCTGTCGGTGAAGTTTATCACCAATGAACTTTGCCACCTGGTTTAATTTCCCTTTCAGCTTGGCTTGGTCATAATAGCCGCCTAATGGAATCCCATCTCCCAAATTTCCAGTCATCCCTGCATTGCACAATGGATGAAGCTAATCATGATTTAAAGAGACTAGATATTACAGTGACATAAAAAGGCTCATTATGTCTTAGTCAGGAATATTAAACATCTGTGACCTGGGCGAGGAGAAAGGCAGAAATGAAGTTTGACGTTTGAGTGAAAACTGGGTGATAAAAACAATTAGGGCATTAATGGAGGAAGATTATCGGCCTTTTAGTACCACTGACCTTTCCAATGTCCACTGCTTCTCTTTAATTGCTGTATCTCCTGAGAGGGAGAAAGGATCATTTAGGGGATTGGATGAAAGTTCCTTCAATCTCTTCAGCGTAGGAGGCTTGCTGCTCCGCCCCATTACCCGGGGGTTGGTAGCTCTATGGGTTGGTTCCTCATCAGTGAGCCACCAAAACATCAGGACCTCTCCTTCTCGATAGCCCGGAGAGAGTAGTGTCTGGATGACTGGGCTAATTTTGAACCTTCACTAAAGCACCCACCTGTATGGAGAGGCAGCCCACACTGGAGAGGGGGAGGAAAGGGCAGATGTCAGCAGACGGAGCTGGGTGTTAATCCTTCTCCCTTGCTGGCCATGTGACCACCTGTAAGAGGTGGAACCTCTTTGAACCCCATTTCTGCATTTATAAGATGGGGGTAGTGATATATCAAAGGCTACGAGACCAAGTGAGATACGTAAAGGAAGCAGCTGGAATAGAGCTGGACGCTGTGTGGGAATGGCCATTCCATCTTTTTCTCCCTCACTTTCCAGATTCCTTTCTACATAAGGGTGTTCATTTACTTATTTTTTTCCCCTGTGTTTACACAGTACTACCTCTGGGCCAGGCACTGGGCTACATAATGAAGATTTATTTCCAAGTTGGCCAGAGAATGGAAAGAACAGGTTCAAGTTCATAATTTTGGTCTGAAGGTAAGTGAGCTAATTTTGTTCTATATTCTTTATTACTCATAAATAATTACTGGCAGCTGACATTTAATGAGCACCTATTATAGCCAAAGCACTGTCCTGTTTTAAATGTGATGCTTGTTTTCATTTTAAAAATATTATTTTTTATTTCATGATAAGATTCATTATGATTACAAAAGTATCAAATTGAAGTTAGGGATACATTTGGAAGCCAAACCAATGCCTTACAATTTTTCTTGAGAGAACCACTGTCAGAAGATATCCATTGTTAACATTTGGGTGTATAACTTTCCAGAACTCTGAGACTTTCTCTTTGTAATTATATACATAACTATGTATTAGTTTGTATGTGTGCATATACATTAGAAAATGGAAATTTTTGAAAACCAACATGGAATTACATATTGCTAATTTATAGCATGCTTTTTCTGGCGATAGTGTATTGTATTATAATTTTTTCTAATGATTTTCTATAATTTCTATAATTTGCTCACGTTCTATAGTTTTTACCTGTTTGATGATTTCCTATGTTCCTGCTACAAGCAATCCTGAAGCAGATAGTTTTTCATACATCCTTATGTAGCCAGTGATTCCCGTAGGATCAGTTCCTGGGGCCAGATGTCTAGGGCAGCTTTTTAAACAAGGTCGTGTTGTGGCTACAGCCAAATCCTCTCCAGAAACACTGTGCTGTGCTACTTACACACCCACCAGCAACCCTTAAAAGGGCCGATTTCTTTTCCTCTCCACACCAGTTTTATCATTCTTCTCATCCCTAATTTAATAGCTGATGATATTTTCTTATTTCAGCTTTCATCTCTTCACTTCCTGGCTAGGTTGATCATTTGTTGGCAATCTCTGTTAACTTAGCCGATTCTTAAAATAACTTACTGAAGTTTAAGGGCACTCGGGTGGCTTAGTCAGGTAAGTGTCAGGTAAGACTCTTGATTTCGGCTCAGGTCATGATCTCACGGTTTGTGAGATTGATGCACGGGCTGGGCTCTGTGCTGACCACGCAGAGCCTGCTTGGAATTCTCTCCCTCTCTCTCTGCTCCTCCTTGCTCATTCTCCCTTTCTGTCAAAATAAATAAATAAACTTAAAGAAAACAACTTACAAAGCTTGAACTCTTTTCCCCAGTTTTATTTATTTATTTGTTTATATTTATATTTATGTTTGAGAGAGAGACAGAGCATGAGAGGGGGAGGGGCAGAGAAAGACAGAAACATAGAATATGAAGCAGGCTCCAGTCTCTGAGCTGTCAGCACAGAGCCTGACACGGGGCTCGAACTCATGAACCCCAAGATCATGACCTGAGCGAAGCTGGACACTTAACCTACTGAGCCACCCAGGCATCCCAAGAGACTTTTATTTTTAGTTTTTAAATGTATATTTGCTTTTTAGAGAAAGAAAAAGCATACAAGTGGAGGAGGGGCAGAGAGACACACAGAATCTGAAGCAGGCTCCAGGCTCTGAGCTGTCAGCACAGAGCCTGACACGGGGCTCGAACTCATGAACAGTGAGATCACGACCTGAGCTGAAGTCGGACGCTTCACTAACTGAGCCACCCAGGTGCCCCCGAAACCGCAATCTTCATACCCCACTTGTCTGAGACTATTCTTAGTGCTTGCTTTCCAAGGGCAGCCATGTTCTCTTTTTGGCTGTTTCTTCTTGTCTCACTTTCCTTATTTCTACATAAAACAATTTTACTAATATTTATTAACATTTCAATTATAGATATTATCTGTTGACTTTATAAAGGCGGTTGTAGATGGAGATACACTCTCTTACATCTCCACTCATTTTCCCTTTTTCACCTTCCGAGAAGAGTCCTGGCACAATATTTGTTCAATTATTCAGTGTGGTGACATCCTGACTATGGAAATATCACGCAAGAATTCTCTACTCAGAAGGGTACAATTACTAAACTTCTTCTCTAATTTTTTAATGCTTCCTGGAGTTAATAAATGCCATGTGTGCTCACTTGTTTAGTTCTTGATCTAACCACCATTGAGTCTTACCTAACTCTCAGAAAATTCTAAACCACTTCTGCATCTGGCCAAGTGCTTTGGGGCATATACTATTTCCCCCTTCCGCCTACACATGCTGCGCAGAGTGTTTCCATTCTAGATTCCTGCCCCCTGCTCTGATGGTTCTGGGTCATCTCCACACTGTCATTCAGGGACTTACCTGCTACCACAGCATTCCTTTTCATTCCCTCTGGTACCAGAGGCCCTGCTTCCTCATCTTGTAGATTGCCAGGACTACATTCTGCTTCAAGGAATGAAAACCTGAGGTTTCAACTGAAACAAACTGATACAAACATTTCCTCCCTCACACGCCAAGAGATGTGAAGTCAGCAGCTCCTGTTTTGGCTTAGTGACGTGATGATGTCAGGGTCAGCATCGCTACCAGCTTTTCACTCTTCCTCAGGGTTGCAAAATGGCTGTTGCAACTCCAGTCATCACAGCTACATTCCAGGCAGAGAGAGTGGGGAGAGATAGTGTAGCTATTATATCCCCTGTTTTAAAGAAAGCAAAGTAATTCTCAGGAGCAGCCACAGAAGGCTTCTGTGTCAGCGTCAGAGGCCAGCACAGGGTACATGACCACACGTCTCTAGAAGGGACGCCAGGGAAGTAGTGATGACAACTGTCATGCTTGGCTGGGAGCAGTCATGATCGCTCCTTGGGTTGGGGGTGCTGCTGCCCCAAACCGATCTGGCTTCCTTATCAAGCAAGGAGGAGGGTAGATATGGGGACTGGTGACTAACAGCAGCTCACCCTGGCTGCACCCCTCACCCAGGCTCACCCTAAGCTCAGCTGCTCCAGCAGGCCAGGCACCCTGTATGTCTGCTTTCTGAGGTCTAAGAGTTAGTCACCCCCTGCCACCTGCTGCCACCGCTCACGTCGTGTCTTCATGGATTACGTTTTACACATTCCCTTACTGTCATTCTTGCAGGGTTTCAGGAAGTGGATGCTTGTAACTGGACCCAGAATAAATTCTTGACTTGCTCCGGACCGTCAAAGCACTTCTAGGGTCCTCCATTTTAACAACGTATCTTTCCAGAAGCGACTTCACACATCCCTGCAGGGCCGGTAGGCTCCCTGCCCTTCCTTCCTTCCCTTCCAGAGCTTGCCCGAGGGCCTGGCTCAGCCCAGGCGCAGAGAACAGAGGTGCTGCATGGGGGTGCGCTCAGGAAATGAAGGTTCACGTCTGACTCAGGCCTGCATGGCGGCAGCTTGGGCCAGGGTCTTCTCATTTCTGGCCTCTACAGAACTGTGGAATGGAAAGTTCTATTTTTCAAGGGAAAGCAAGGGAAGCAGTGGATGCTTGTGAGGGCAGAGGTGCAGAGTCCAGAGTCAGGCTGATGTGTATTTTCCATCCTAGGCTTCTGAGACAGCAGATCGGAGCTGAAGCAGCAGGGGAGGGGAGGCATGGCCGTGGCTGCAGATCCCAAGGAGATAGAGGAGCCAAGAAGTCATCCAAGGACCTGGCTTTCAGGAGGTGGACAGAGTCAGGGGCAAGAGAGTGAACATGTCTCTCTTAACAGTTCCGCCACTGACTTTGTGAAGGGAAGTGGGAAGACAGACACACGTGGTTATTCGGGTTCCGCAGGGGCTGCCTCACCTGGGTTCATCTGTGTGTGGCATCAGGATCATGGCTTTAAACAGCAGGCAGCATCCGCCAACGCAGCCCCCGCATAGGACAGTGTTTTAACTCTGATTTTATGAAGAGTAGGATCCATTGAGGCACTGTCCATGCCAACACTCTGCAATGAAATGTGTCTATAGTTTGTTTCACCGATATTAGAAAATAGGCTATAAATGCAGGCTGGGACCTGATCCTCATTGAGAACCCGTAGCTACTGGGAAAGAGTATCAGGAAAAAGGCGATGCATTTTCCCTCTCTGTCTTTCTCTTCCCTCCCTCCCTCCCTTCTTTCCTTCCTTCTTTCCTTCCTTCCTTCCTTCCTTCCTTCCTTCCTTCCTTCCTTCCTTCCTTCTTCTCTCTCCCTTATACTTATTTACCAATTGATTGATCAATCTATCATCTCCATCTCTTTTCTCTCTCTCCCAGCTTTGTTGAGGTATAATTGACATATCATAAGCTGTACGATATTAGCAGCTTATAAGTTTTGTTATAAGCATACACCCATGAACCTATCACCACAATCAACATAGTGAACAAATCCATCACACACACACCCCATTCTCTTTGTAAGTTTTTGTAGCTTCATGCTCTTTGTAAGTTTTCACTCACAAATTCCCCACTCGTAAGCAATCACTGATCTGCTTTATGTCACTATAGATGAGCTTGCATATTCAAGTATTTTCTGTAAATCAAAGAGTATGCATGCATTTTTTCCTACCTGGCTTCTTTATCTCAGCATCGTTATTTGGAGGTTCATTAATGTTTTAGTGGGTATCAATAGATTATTCTTTTTTTATTTCTGAGTACTATTCCATTGTATGGATATTCCAGAATTTGTTTAGCCATTTACCCGTTGATAGATATTTGGGTTGGTTTCACTTTTTCTGGCCATTACAAATAAAGCTGCCCTGAGCATTCGTGGATAAGTCTTTGTAGGGACTGGACTATTCTCACAGCTCTCACACTGTGCTCTTCCCACAGTGGGGGTGGGGGTGACTGTGTCTTCTTTCATGACATCCATTTTTAGGTCTCAGTCTTCTGTGAGGACATTTGTCACCTTATAGACTTTACATTCTGAATCTTTACTAATGAATTGTTCTGGAAGCCTCAGCTTCCCTCAGGTACAATCTGCAAAATCTTTTTTTTTTTTTTTTTTTTTTTGAGAGGGAGAAGGAGAGAGAGAGAGAGAGAGAGGAGATGAGTGAGCAAGGACAGAGGGAGGGAGAGAGAATCTTAAGCAGGCTACACGCTGAGCACAGAGTGTGACTCGAGGCTCAGTACCACAACCCTGGGACCATGACCTGAGCCAAAATCAAAAGTCAGATGCTCACCCCACAAGCCACCCAGGCACCCCTGAACCTGCATTCTTAACTGCTCTATCCTCTCTTGGAAGGAGACATTTTACATGTTTTAAATGTTTATTTTTTAGAGAGAGAGAGAGAAAGAACATGAGCAGGGGAGGGGCAGAAAGAGAGGGAGACAGAGGCTCCGAAGCAGGCTTTGTGCTAACAGCAGAGAGCCCGAGGCAGGGCTTGAACTCATGAACCATGTGATCGTGACCTGAGCTGAAGTCAGATGCTTAACTGACTGAGCCACCCAGGTGCCCCTGGCAGAAGGCATTTTAAAACCCAGTTGGCTAATGAATGGATAAAGAAGACGTGGTTTACATACCTACCAGAATACTACTTGGCAGTGAGAAAGAATGAAATCTGACCATTTCTGCAGCATTTTCTGCAGCAACGTGGATGGAACTGGAGGGTATTATGCTGAGTGCAATAAGTCAGTCGGAGAAAGACAGATATCATGTTTTCACTCATATGTGGAACTTAAGAAACTTAACAGAAGACCATGGGGGAAGGGAAGGGGAAAATAGTTTCAAACAGAGAGGGAGGCAAACCATAAGAGACTCCTAAAAACAGAGAACAAACTGAGGATTGATGGGGGGGCAGTTGAGGGTCAGGGAAAATGGGAGAAGGACACTGAGGAGGGCACTTGTTGGGATGAGCACTGGGTGATGTATATATGCGATAAATCACGGAATCTACTCCTGAGGCCAAGAGCGCACTGTATACACTGTAAGTTAGCCAACTTGACAGTAAATTATACTAAAAATAAATAAATAACTAAAACCCCATTAGCAAGAGTCACATCCTGTTAAGAGTCCACGCCAAAAAAATGGCCCTTTCTGGGCAGTGACATAGATGCCAAGATGCTTCGTGTGCCATCCTATTGAGTAATCCTCCATCAGCGCCTGGGTGGGAATGGCCTGGGCCCCTGTGATAAGTTCTGGAAGCAAGAGTGTGTAGGTTGAATCGTGACATCGTATCAAAGCCTCGCCTGGTGCCTCTTCTGGACCACAACACAGACCACAACAGGCCAAGTTTCTGAGTACGACTTGCAAAGCTAAAACCAACAGTGCCGTTGCCCTTTGACTGTCTCCTGCAACCTTCTAATTCCTGTTACTTCAAAGCACTTGTTTGCCTTTCCCATTCCCCATGAGCATCATGTCGCATTATCACCTTTATTACCTACTACCTGCTCAAACATCTTTCTTTCCCAGCAAAACCCCAGGCTCTACCCTCAAGTGTGCTGATTTTCTCTAGCAACTCAAATCTACCACCGAGCTGCTCGAGTGAACCCTTCATTCTAGGGATTGCCGTGTTCAATTCCAGCATTATAATTATAAAACAAATTCTATGTCTTTACTAATATTCTCTAGTTGATGACCCATCGTTCTCATGCTTTCACTTAATGCTTCAAAGGTATTTATAGTGACCGATTTAAGTAGTGCTGTGAAGTCTTTATCTGCGAAATCTGGTGTCCATGCTTCCTCAGGGACAGTTTCCAGTGGCTGCTCTGTTTTCTGGGTCGGTTACATCCTTTCCTGTTTCTTGCCATAATTTTGCTGGTGTTGGAAACTGTGCATTTAAAGAAAATATTTTTTAACATTTATTTATTCTTGAAAGAGAGAGAAAGACAGAATGTGAGAGGGGGATGGGCAGAGAGAGAGGGAGACAGAATCCGAACTGGACTCCAGGCAATGAGCCATCAGCACAGAGCCCGATGCAGGGTTCTGACTCATGGAGCATGAGACCATGACCTGAGCCAAAATTGAGAGTCAGACACGTAACAAAAGGAACCACCCAGGCACACCCCCCCCCAACCTACCCAAACTGCATTGTAAATAATATCTATGATGTGGCTACTCTGGAAATGCGACACCCCCCCCCCCCGGGGGAAAGGTTTGCTCTTGTGACTCATTGTTTTTGTTCTTGATACTCTTTGTTTATTTAGTGACATGTCTAGACTAATTGTCAAAAGTCTGAATTCTCTCTCATCTGTAGCCACTGAAGTCTTTGTCCAGTTAGCTCAGTGATCAGCTAATGATTAGACAGAAGTTTCCTTAAATGTTTGAAGCAGGAATTTTCTCATGCTTTGCCCGAGAGCTGTGATTGTTTGTTTGGACCCAGAATCAGTACTTGAGCAGTTTATATGGCTTCCCGAACCATTGTTGCCTGCTTTCACAGAGCCCCCAGGGAGCCAGCAATGACAGATTAGAGTCCTCTGGGGTATTTCCTGGGACCGTGCATATCCTTGCACAAATTTCTGGCCTCTGGATCCCAGAAATATGTTGGAGCCTTTCAAAGTCCCCTATGAAAATCTCACTCCCCAATCTTTCCATGCTTTCTTGCCTTTTTTTTTTAATCTTTATTTTTCATACAGAGACAGAGAGAGGCAGAGCATGATCATGGGAGAGGCAGAGAGAGAGGGAGACACAGAATCCGAAGCAGACTCCAGGCTCTGAGCTGGGAATCGGCACAGAGTCCGATGCAGGGCTCGAACCCACAAACTGTGAGATCATGACCTGAGCCTAATCAGACGCTCAACTGACTGAGCCACCCAGGTGCCCCAGTTTTCTTGCCTTAAACAGTATCATCACCTCTGGTGGCTACATCACAGTATTAAACAGTTGCCACCCATTTTTTAATAGACTTAATTTTTTTAGAGAAGTGTTAGGTTCACAGTAAAATTGAGCACAAAATACAGAGAATGCCCATATATCCCCTGTCCCCACAAACACACAACCGCCCCCCCTCCCATGATTAACATCCACTTGTTAACCATCCACACATTGACATGGATGCATCATTATCACACAAAGTGCATGGTTCACCCTTGGGTGCTGCATAGTCTATGGATTTTGATAAATGTGTAATGATGTGTATTCACCATCATAGCATCATACACAATAGTATGACTGCCCTAAAAATCCTGCGTGCTCTGCCTGCTCACCCCTGCCTCCCCCTTCTGACCTGGGAGACCCCTTTAGAGTCTCCAAAGTTCTGTCTTTTCCAAAATGTCATATTGTACTGCATATCGACTTTACAGATTGGCTTCTCTCAGTGATACATGTTTAAGGTTTCTCCATGTCTTTCCATGGCCTGGGAGCTCATTTATTTTCAGAGCTGAATAATACTCCACTGTCTGGTTGGACCAGGGTCTCTTGATCCAGTCGCCTACTGAAGGGCGTTTCGATCAATTCTAAATTCTATTTATTTATGTATTTATTTATTTACTTATTTATATTCGATGTGATTTTCAGGCATTTTATTTTATTCTACTTTTACCATGAAATGTGTACTCCTTAATCCTCTTCATCTATTCCCCCCAACCCCCACCCACCTCCCCTCTGGTAACCATCAATATATTCTCTAGAGTTAAGAGACTCTTTTTTGGTTTGTTTCTCTGGGTTTTCTTGTTTGTTTGCTTCTTTACTCATTTGTTTTGTTTCTTAAACTTCACAAGTGGAATCATATGGCATGTGTCTTTCTCTGACTGATTTATTTTACCTAGCTTAATTTTCTCTAGCTCTATCCATGTTGTTGCAAATAGCAGAATTTTATTCTTTTTGATGGCCAAGTGATATTCCAGTATATATATTGCACATCTTCCTTATCCATCCATCTGTCCATGGATTCCTGGGCTGCTTCCATAGTTTGGCTATTGTGAATAATGCTGCTATAAACATAGGGCTGCTTGTATCCCTTTGAACTGGTGTTTTTGTATTTTTTGGGTAAATATCCAGATCGCTTCCATGTTTTGGCAGCTATTAATACAGCTGCTATAAACATGTGTGCAGGTTTTTGTGTGGATGTTAATGTAGAGCTCCTTCCGGTGGATACCATGGGTCACTGAATCATATGGTAAGAGTGTGTTTAGTTTTACAAGAAATTGTTCTCCAAAGCATCTGCATCATTTTACATTCCCATCAGCAATGACTAAGAGTTTCTGTTGCTCTGCATCTTCACCAGCATTTGGTGTTTTGGTTTTTTGGGATTTTTGCCATTCTAATGAAGTGTGTGGTGGTATCTCATTGTTTTAATCTGCAACTGATAATATATGATGTTGAGCATCTTTTCATTTGCTTATTTTCCACCTGTGTATCTTCTTTAAAAAGGTGTCTGCTTATATATTTTCTCATTTTAAAATCAGATTACTCATTTTTCATCGCTGAATTTTAAGAGTTCTGTGTGTATTTCGGGTAACCGTCTTTATCAGATGTGTCACTGGCAAATATTTTCTCTCAGCCTGTGGTTTGTCTTCTCATTCTCTTGACCACCGATTGTTTTTGACAAACACCCGAGGGATTGGACTTTTCTCACTGTGTGGACACTGAATCAGATCGAATAATGAAGAGGCCTGTGAATGGGGCTTTTCCAGGGAGTTGCCAGACAGATGAAATAGTGCAACGTGATAGGGAAGGGACTTTCTGAAGAACTCCAAACCGACTCCATCCCCTCCGGTGTCCACCGGGCTGCTTGCTTTCACAGAGATGGACATTTCAAGGTGGCCGTTGTGCACATTCCTGGAGACCTGGGAAAAGAAGGGATGGAAATAGAGCAGGTGGAAACATCACAAAACTCCCTGTTCTTACCAAGATTCAGCTGGTTTTGTTGAATAAATGCTCCTTGGATTATTACAAGAAACATCAATTTCCAGATTTCTAAAATTTTTGATTTGACTTTTTTTTGTGTGTGTGTGTGTCTGATGTCCCTATTGCCTTTATGGAGGTGTAAGATGTCCAAGGGTCTTTTTTCTGCCATTCTGGAGGAACAGTTTCCTGCCCCCCGGAGGTGGTACTGCTCCTCTGCTCTGTCTCATGGCTCCTCCTTGAGTCCCCTAACAGCCCTTGACCTGTGCGAAGGTGCCCAGGGGTGTGACAGAGTTTTGGGGGTAAACCTTCAACCAATAGGGAGCAGAGGTGGTAGACACATGCTAGCTCCCTGTAGCTGGAGACATAGTGTGAGGGGCATTCCACACCATTCCTGGTAGGGTCCCTTTGGAGCTCAATCTGTGCGTGGTTTGTCTGGAAACTAGCTCAGTGATGTGTAATTTATTGACTTTTTCTCCTTCCCTGTCTTGCCATTCCTCCTTCCTTGCTTTCTGTAATCACCTTTCAAACTCTTCGTGCAGATTATGTCTCATAGTTTGCCCGTAGGGAAATCCAAACAAAGACACAATGGTTTTAAGGAAAAGCTAAACACTTCCTCTTTACTAGGGTTCTCAGAGTTTTATCTACCTTTTCAGATTATCATCATCTAAAAGAATGTTAGGGTAAGCTTCGAGCCATTGAGCCTTTTTAAATTTATCATCTTGAGAGCATGTGCCCCATGGAATAGGAACATGGTTCCAGAAGTGTGGGGTTGGCATACACAGATGTCTATCAGAGCTTAGGATATCCTTTTAGATGCTAATTGATGAGAGGTAAGCATATTCAGCATTAAACACAACTGTCTTCTGAGGATAGAGTAGCAAAGCTCTTTGTAGATGGAACAAAAATATCATAACATCACAATCCCTCAATACTACCGTACGTGATAATATCCCAGCTCACATGACAAGCCACACTATCATGGTTGGCAAGGCTCAATATGATATAGAGATGATAGACTTTTCCATGAGATACGTTTAACAGTTTATACTTTATCTGATTTCATATTTGATGAAAATTTTGTGATGTCCCTTCTATAGCAGAGCAATATAATTGTGATTTAGCTGATTTTATGTATTAAAATGTTCCACGTTTTGTCGCTTGTAATATTTAATTTGGAGGATGTTGGAATTTTGTGGTAAAGTTGGCCTGTATGCATGTGGGCAGTAGGGATATAGAGACAATTTCTTATCATGGTTTGGGATACACCTTTCCTTCCCCTTCCATGTGGTTTGTTGATGCCCCACACTTCCGGGTGATTAGAAGAATCCAGGGACTTTCAGCCAGTTGGATACCATCTTGGAACTGTTCCATATTGGTCATACGTGAGGAGTTGTCAAACAGTAGCCAAATTAAGGAAAGAGTCTAAATGTCCATCAACTGATGAATGGATAAAAAGGTGTGCTTTATATATACAATGGAATACTACTTGGCAATGAGAAAGAATGAAATCATGCCATTCGCAGCAACATGATGGAACTGGAATGTATTAAGCTGAGTGAAATAAGTCAGTCAGAGAAGGACAGATATCATGTTTTCATTCATACGTGGAACTTGAGAAGCTAAACAGAAGACCATAGGGGAAAGGAAGAGGAAAAAATAGTTACAAACAGAGAAGGAGGGAGACAACCACAAGAGACTCTTAAATGCAGAGAACAAACTGAGAGTTGATGGAGGGAGAGAGGGGGAATGGAAAATGGTTGATGGGCATTGAAGAGGGCAGTTGTTGGGAGGAGCACTGGGTGTTGTATGTAAGCCAATCTGACAATAAGTTAAGAAAAAGGGGGTACCCTAAACCTGCAGGTTTGGAGCTGGGGGTGGCTGTTTTGCCCACCACGTGAAGAAAGCTGGACTATAGTAAGAAAATAAAGCCAGTTAACAAAGGGAACCAGAGATGAACCCAAGTGGATGGAAAGATGGAGTACTACTGTCATTATTTGAGCCCTTATATATAGCTATGCCTGAAGGCAGCTTTGTTCTGGGACTTGCCAGTTGCATGAGTCAATAAATCCTCTTTATTGCAGCTTGCTAAGCTAGTTGGTCTTGGAATTCTGTCACTTGTGACCAAATTTCTTGACTTAGAGTAGGGTATAATCTGAAGCACATGCTTGGTTTTGGCTCATTCCTCCCCAGCCCCCAGCCCCACCTCCCATGATCCTGCCCCCTATAGTGAAGAAGGCATTTGCTATGGAATCAGGCAGACCTGAGTTTACAGTCTGGTTTTCCTGAGTGCTATTGTCAAGGACAAGTTGTGACAGAAGTTCCCTAGTGCCAGTGCAAGAAAGTATGTTTTGAACCAATCAAATCTGGGGTTGAAATCCTGGATATGTCACTTTCTATCTTTGTGTTATTGGGCAAATTTCATAATCTCTTTGAACTATAATTTCTCAATGTACCGTGTGAATTACAGAGCCCAACTTTTGTAGTTCCTTGATGATCAGAAATGATTTGCTTTGCAAGCTTGATAAATAATCGTTATATGTTTTGAATACCTCATTAGTTTTTCTTATTCCATAAAAGCTCTCTCTTGATAACATCAGATGAAGAAACAAAGGAAAGGGAAACAAAAGCATTCAACCTCAGTGTCTGCTTTCTCAGATGCTTGCAAGTCATTGCAAATAAACCTTACAGGACATCATGCCTGGGATAAACAGGATACTCTTTCCACTTGTGTTCTCGCAACAAAAGAACTAAGTAGTGAATGTTGATGTTCACTGAGCTGTAAATGTAAGATCTTAACAAATGTAATTCCTCTCATTGGCAAGAGTTTTGCCGGACACAGTTCTTTTCCTTCCCAAAAGAACAGAAGGGAAAACAGTTTTCAAGTGCCCCCTTCGTCCCCATATTCTCCATAGTGGTAAAAGCAGATCTGATTACTCCTGAAGAAATAGATATGAGATGGTGTGCGCACCAGGCATCGTAGATTCCTTTTCTCTCTTGACTTACCCCTTGAAACTCTGGGAGGTGCTAGAGATGCTTGCTGTGGGACCCTGCTGAGCAGTTAGCTCTTCTGGTGAGGTCTTTCCAGCCCCCTCTGTTGGCAAAGCTAACAATGGGGAAATTTAAAGGGCCCAGCTTAGTGTTATTTGTTTGTTTGTTTGTTTGTTTGTTTTTTGCAGAACTGGCATTGAAGAATTAGATTGCAATTGAGAGGCGATAAATTGATAATGGGCACACTTACAAAACTTCATGGGAGGTAGTCGGGGAGAACGTTTGGTACCAAAAAAAAGACGCTTGCAGGGAATTTACTTTTAAAAGAAGAAAATGTCATATGAAGTGGGTTAGAGACAAGCCTTTGAATGAGATTTTAATTTAGAATCCCCAAATTAGAAAATGTGAAGGTAAGTGCATTTTACTGACAACGAATCATACTTAGGTTATAATTAGAACTTCCTGTACCCCAGTTATCTCATCTGAAAAAATATAGGTTTTAATAATGGAACTTCCTTCTCAGGTTGTTGTGAGAAACTTAATGGCATTTACACATAATGGATTTAAAACAGTAGCTGGTATATATTACATGATCAATAAACATTAGCTATTATTTTTAATGTTTAGGATGCACAAAGTGGTTGAGTATTTATTTTGCTTTTCAAAATCGTATTATAATAAATGCATTCAATAATCATTTATTATATATATATTGATCATCTTCATGCCCTCCTCTACGTTTAGAGTAGATTAGTGACAGAAAAGGAAAAAAATCTCTCAGGAGATACTAGCATAGACTGTATAAGCATTAATAACCCTATGAGGACTGTCTGTCTTTCTTCTCTCTTCCCTCTTTACCTCCTGAATAGCAAGAAGGTTGAAACTCTAGAACAGAAATCACCAAGCCGCAGCCAGTAGGTCATAACTGGCCCACTTATTTTTGTAAAAGTACTTTTATGGGAATACAGCCATGCCCATTCAGTCATGCATCGCCTATGGCTGCTTGCATGCTACAATGGTAGAGTTAAGTAACCGTGGCAGGGACCAGATGGCCTGCAGGTTGAGGATATTTACTGTCTGGTCTTTTATTGGAAATGATCGCCAACCCCTGGTCTAGAAGACAGCAGAAGTACCTGGATTGAAAGAGCTTGAGTGGAGAAGAACCTCCCTTCCGACCCATCTGACCTCGATCCACCCCCATCCACCCACACACATTAGACAAAATCTTGAGAGAGAAACACTTCTATTCGTGTTAAGCGTCTGAAATTTTTGTGGCAGTTTCTTACAATAGCTAGCTTACCTTTACTCATTTAAATTGTCATTTTTCTGAAGGATTTATCAATTTTACCAATGGCTGTTCTTAATCTTTTGATATTCATATCCTTCTTTCTTTAAAATTTTTTTTAAACATTTACTTATTTTTGAGAGAGAGGGAGAAACAAAGCACGAGTGGGGGAGGGATAGAGAGAGAGGGAGACACAGAATATGAAGCAGACTCCAGGCTCTAAGCTGTCAAAGTCCGATGCGGGGCTCGAACCCAGGAACCGTAAGATCATGACCTGAGCCGAAGTCAGCGCTTAACCAACTGAGCCACCCAGGGGTTCCTATATCATTCTCTTTGGAGGTACCTTCTCAGATTGCAGATTCTATCTTTTTCACCTGATAGCTGTCCACCTCAATGAAATTCTAATTTGTCGATGGACACCCTATGCTTGAGAACTTCCCCAACATCACTTCTACTGAGTTCCTGGCGTTCTATACCTTTGCAAAAGTTACAGCTTCCTTTCACAAACACTTTCCTTTCACAATACTTATACAAGTATTTGTATAACACTTGAACTATTTGGCATGAACAGAATAATCAACAAGAGCACAGAGGTGATGATAGGAATAAGCTGTGTTACAACAGGAACTGTTTTTCCTCTTTAAACAGTTCATTCATGATTACTTTGGGGTCAAGATCATTTTATTTCAATGTTGTAACTGGCGAATAGATATCAAGTACTCAGAAGGGACTCCTTCTTTTATGTGTAAGGAAGTCAAGGGAGAGGGAACATCTAACCTCTATTGGGAGAGTCTAGAAATGACTAACAGAGGACCAGATATTTGAACTGGGTGTTAAGAGGTGAGTAGGATTTTGCTGGGAGAAAACGGGGTTGGACATTGTAGGGTGTGTGTGTGTAAGCAGATGCTAATGGCATGCACCTGGGCCTGTTTTTTTTTTTTTTTCCCAAATTTTTATTTAAATTCTAGCCAGTTTACATACAGCACAGTTTTAGGAGTATTATTCAGTGTGTCATTCCTTACATGCACCACCCAGTGCTCATCACAGCCAGGGTCCTCCCTAATATCCATCCCCCATCTAGCCCACCTCCCACCCACCTCCCCTCCAGAAACCCGGAGTTTGTTCCCTATAGTTAAGAGTCTCTTATCATTTGCTTTCTTCTCTCTCTCTTTTTTTCCTTCCTATATGTTCATCTGTTTCATTTCCTAAATCCCACATGTGAATGAAAGCATATGGCATTTGTCTTTCCCTGACTTATTTTGCTTAGCATAATACACTCTGGCCCCGTCCACGCCATTGCAAATGGCAGGATTTCATTCTTTTTGATGATTGAGCAATATTCCGTTGCATATAAATACATACCACATCCTCTTTATTGGGCACGTACTTTTAATAGAGTTGTCTGTGAAAGCATGAGGTGTGTACATAGGGCATGGCCACAATTTGGAAAGGTGACAAAATAATAGCAAGACTGGTAAGGACTTGAGGACTCTTCCATGGGCTTTTTGGCTTTTTCTTTAATCAATAGACCCCTCGTTTCAAAACTGCAAACCTATCATGTCAGGATTGTATCTCTGCTGTAACTTCCATCCTACCTCCTTGGCAAAGTCATCATAGACTGACTGAGGGATTCCTAACACTTATTTGATAACAATCGCAAGGATGCCATGGAGGTCTTTGACACAATAGAGTCACATGGGCTTCAGCAGGACCATGATTGTGTTGTGTGAGGATGGACCGTAGGAAGGAGAAATTGAAGCCAGAAGAGCATTTAGGAGAATTGCAACTAAAAAAAAAAAAAAAAACAAAAAAAACAAAAAAAACTTCAGAAAAAAATTCTGCAACTAAAAAAAGTTCAGAACCAAGAATGCTACATGTACCTTGTCAATATACGTGGGTTAAAAAAAAACCATAGCCATCTTAGGAGTAGGTGAAGCACTTGTTATGTGTCTTATATGAACAGCAAGAGAGCCACACGTCACTGTTTGTTAACCAAAGATCATCAACATCAAAGTCCAAGGTGTGTCTTGGTGCCTTCTTTGAGAGGCAAGAGCATTTGGTTAAAAGGATAGATGCTGCCCCTCTTGGGACCATTCTGATGGGAGAATGAAAACTCGGAGCTGACCGTTGGCCACAAAAAGTAGGCTCGAAGCATAAACAACGGGTTTGCCAATTCAACTGAGTTCCAGGAATTCATGTCAAGCCTAAGGCTGAACAAACCAGGAGCTCAGTATCCTCCATGCCTGACTTGCCAAAGCTGGTAATGAGATGAATTTGTGATTGGTAAGACGTACCAACTTCATACTCATGTGACTAGAGACTCTAGCGTCAGGATAGTGAAAGTATAAAAGAAATAAAACAAAGCACTCACAACTGACATGTGTATTTGAGTATATGTGCTGCCGAAGTGAGCACGTGATGTGTATTTGAGACTAGATTGAGTATTATTATCTTTATTATTACTGGCTACCATTTGTTTAGCTCCTACTATGGACCAAGTTGTTAATGCTTTGCTTACATTAACCTTAAACTTTACAAGTGCCCTGCTTGGTTTAGTTGGTTCAGTCCCCAACATCCCCCAAGGCTCTATTTCATATGCCACTTCCTCTGTGAAGCCTATCCTGAACCCCCAGAAGTAGCTACCCTCTAGTGTCTTCTTCTAAAGGCTTTCTGAGCACCTATCATCCCATTTATCACTTTGCTTAGAATTTCCGTTAATTTTGTGCTGTTTTTTCTTCCCCTTCTAGCCTCTTCATTGATGGCAGAATCTATGTTTGATTCATCCCTTATATGTCTATGAATTCTTTTTTTTTAAAAAAAATTATGTTTTATTTATTTCTGAGAGAGAGGGAGAGAGAGAGAGACAGCATGAACAGGGGAGGGTCAGAGAGAGAAGGAGATACAGAATCCGAAATAGGCTCCAGGCTCTGAACTAGCTGTCAGCACAGAGCCCAACCCAGGGCTCGAACCCACGAACTGTGAGATCATGACCTGAACCGAAGTCGGACGCTCAACTGACTGAGCCATCCCCAGGTGCCCCAATATGTCCACGAATTCTTCAAGAAGCACCTATCACTAGCTTACTGTTTCAAGGAATTTGGAGGGTGCAGGCCTGGCATCTTTGTAGACTTAGTCCCCATTATCTTAGAGGAAGCATATATTTAAACATAATTTCAGTATACCCAGACTGATCCTAGACATTCAGCCTGGGTGTTGAAGGACAAGAGGGTAAAAATCTAGGTAAAGATTTGGAGACGTATGTTGAAGGTCATGTTTGCAGTTAGACGGCTGGTTGTGATTTGGATAGTCAGAGGATAAGGCAGATGGTGGGGAACGATGTGCCATGAGTCTAAGAAAGGTAGTTTTGGAAGTCACATGTTCAACCTTGACTAGGTAGCACCTATGACACAATAGGGTGCCAAGTATCTGTTGACTGTCTTGCTTCCTTGTACAACGTGGCATTTCTCGTAAAGTCCTTTGATGCCTCCTATGTAATATTTCAACTCAGAATTTTGTGGGGTGTGAGGATAGAATAAGAAAGCAAGGTTTTGAAAACCTGGAGTTTAGATTCAATTTCCTAGCCCTCTTTTGGCCCTGCTGCTTTTGTTCTAACTCAGAAGCCCTCCCCGAAGTCAGTAGAAAGTTTGAGTTCTTGGCATGGCATAAGTTCAGCCCCTTAGACATTCTATTTTTAATAGACAGACATAGTTGAGTTTTTGTAAATGAAAAAAATCAATAAGGCTTTGATATGAAGACTTTGCTTTTCATTTTTTTTCTTTTTATTTTGGGCACTTTTTTTTTTTTTTTTTTTTTTTGGCAGGAGTGAAAGTCACTCTGTACCAAAGAAAAATGATGTCCACAGCTGAAATATGTTTTCACTGATGTTTTTTGATCAGCTCAATGCATACCAAGTGCTTTCAGGGACTCAGGATCCTGCTGGAGCTGGGGCAGGCATGTGGAAACTAAATTTGTGCATCTCTTGGCATTTTTGTGGACTCTGTCATTATTTTAGGGTGTCTTTTGGAAGTCAAAGTTTTCATGGTTTATTAAATTTAGAAATAGAACTCACCAGATAAATGGAGGCTTTTATGTGAAGGACAGGAACTCTTCTCACAGTCCTGGTCCTTTCCAATAACTGTACACATTTGGTGCCAAACCCTGGTGGGGGATTCTTCATGTCACTTCTTGAAAACATTTGTATACAGGACAAAACCCAGATTATTTAGACTTCTTTTCATGGTACAATACAATTTGGCACAAACCAAAAGGTTTTGGCTAGAAATGGAAAGATCCGTGTTCAAGTGCAGTGAAACTGTTGATTGGTCCTGTTGCTTTGGAGCAGTATCCATGCCTTCTGGGGATTCAGAGCCTCCAGAAAGCCATTTTGTTAGGCAAGATGTTCTCTAACTTGTCTTTTGATTTTTTGTTTTTGTTCGAACCCTCTTTATTTCTGTTTGAAATTTTCAAACTTATCTCACATCAGCATTTACTAGATGTCTACTATATGCCAGGAAATTACAATACCTATCCCTTTTGTTATGTAGATAATTATAAGAAATATTTGCATGTTGGAGGAAAGGAAACATAGATCCAATGTCTCACAGCTGGGACATGACAGAACTGTGACAGAGAGAGTAAGGGTTCAGGTGACATTGGTGCCTTCTGTGTCCAATGTCCAATATTATGAGCTTACTAAATTGATACCACTTAATCAAACGGAGGTGGAAAGTTCTCAATGCCATAATGAGGTGAAATTGATTCTAGTCTTCATTTAAAAAGCCCAAAAAACATATTGTTTTATTATTTTTAGAGACACAAAATTAAATACGTAAGGACATTTTGGTCTAATGGAAAAGATCTTGTATTAGCTCTGAGGACAGAGATTTTGTCTGAATTTTGTGTGTTCAATACATGTCGAATGAGTGAATGGGTTACTTTTAAAGTAGGATTCAGAAGCCTTGGGCATTATTTTCACCTCCATCACTAATTTATTATAATATTTATTATCATCTTAGTGAAGTGGAATAAAATTCTAGAATGACAATATTCTCAGTAAAATAAGATGGCCAGACACTGGATGATTCTTCCTAGTTCTCCAGTTCTGTGAAACAGTGGGGGAATACTGTATTAGTGTTTGTAAAACTTACAAATGAAATCTGAAAGTCTGAGAGATAACACTTGATTATCTAGAATAACACCTTTGTCTGAATAGTCTGGGGACTAAAGGAAACTATCAGTCCAAACTTCCAAAGCCAAGATCACCAAACTTCCAGCTATGAGGAAAGAGGGCTTAATTTCTCCCCCCGCAGAGGGTTTTTATTCTGTCAATTAAAGGCAGCTGCTCTTACATTTCCAAATTCTCTTTCCACTGGCTTCTTCCCCTTAGTCTATTAGTATGTTTAGCTCTTTGCCTCTTTAAAATAGATTATTTATTTGAGTACATGCTTCTTCCAGTTATCTCTCTTTCCGCTGTCTGTCTGTAGCAGGCATTCCTTTCTCTTTTTCACCTCTTTTTCACTCTGAAGCCTGAGATGCATAGACTGCAGCCCTCCCCACTCCACTGAAATTGCATTTCTCAAGGTCGCCAGCATTGTCTTTCTTGGTCTTGGAAATTCCAGTGTGCCCTTTCTGGACTTCTTCCTGACATTCAGCACCGTGGTCTGCTTCTTGAAATGCTCTGTTCACTAGGCTTTTGTTCTCCTGCCCTCATAATGTCTTGTGCACCTCACTCCACTTCTCGGGTCTTCTCTCTGGGCGCTACTTTCTCTGTCCATTTACATATTAATATGCTGAAGGTTTGTGCCTTTGGTGTTCTGGTTTACACATGATATCTCTGGGTGATTCCATCTTTTTCCAAAGCTCCAGCTGCTGACACTGTCTGAATCTCTGAATCTCAGACTTCTATCCAACAGTCTCCTAAGCGTGAGTATCTCAGACATCACATGACTGAAGCTGACATCATTCCACTGTCCCCAAATTTCCTCTTTCTCTTTTCCCTACCTCATCAAGTGGACCTTCATTCACCCAATTACCTGAACCAAAATTGAGGCGTCATCTTGAATAATAGTAATAGTTAACATTGTTTAGTAGTTTACCATGTGCCTGGCACTATGCTAAACCTTTACATGAATATTCTATTCACAAGTCATAACACTCTAATCATGAGATTTCTATGACTTCTAGTAGACATAAAATGCTCTTTTGATCATTCAGTGCTACGTTTTCCCTGTGTTATGTCTCCGCCTAGAAAATGAAGGGATTGGGTTAATTTACTTCTTCTGTTCCTTCTTGATCTTTCTGACTTCTAAGTTTGAGTTAGGGGACTTTCTCATCTTGGAGTACCCTTCTGTTTCTCTCTCTGCCCACTCGTGATGTTCTGTTCTCATTTCTTCCTTCCTGTGTGTAGCCCAGTGATGTAAAGGACCCTTTTCTTTTGTTGCATCGTTTTATCCCCCACATAGAGCACAGTGCTTGGTATGCTCTCCATACATATTTGTTAAGCTAATAATCACATTCTTATTTTAAGCTTTCTTACATGTTTATGGTTGACTTTAACTCAGCCTATCCACACTGGAAAACAAGGAACTATTAGCTTGTAAATTTAAACAGGCACATTCTTTGCAATCTTGGCCTTGCCCTCCTAAGTACACACTGAAGAGAAACTCCTGCACATGTGTGTCAGGAGAAATATTTAAGAATGCAAAAAGCACCCCTTTGTAATAGCACACAATTAGGAACCACTTGAATGCTCACTAAAGGAGGTAGATAAAGATAGAGTATATTTATGCAACAGAATATTATACAGCAGTGATAACAAATGACTCCTCCATCAAAACAGAGATAATCTTAATAATATAAATTTTAGTTAAAAGGCAAGACCTAGAGACAACCTGTAGTATGACAGCCTTTTTGTAAGGTTAAGAAATAAGTGAAACTAAATATATAGTTCAGACATATGTGCATATGTGAGTTCATGATGAAACTTTCTTTTTTAAAACAAAATTTATAAAACACAATATTTCAAGTGATTTTTCTGTCTGGGTATGGCTAAGTGGTTAAAGCAAGAAAATGGAATGAGAAAAGTCCTAGATTAAGTAAGTGATAATGTTCTTATTCATGGGTTGGTGATGGATAGATCACCTTTTACAGATGCTCTAGACAAATTTGTATAGATGCTCTTTACCTGATAAAATAGTAATTTTATAAAGGGTCAGAAAGCATGGACTATTGGGGAGAGTGTTTCTTGAGCCAGGAATTATGAATTATAATGAATCTACATTTGTGTGCTTTATGTCCATAAAATAAACAACACAAATAAAATTCTGATTTACGTCTTCCTGTAACCCACGTGACGGCATATTTAATTTCCCCTGGATTCACATCAGGATGCTGCTAAGATTTAGAAGGGCATGTAAGGAATTAAAATGATATGTAGAATATTTCACGAGGAAACCATGAGTGTCTGTCTTTCTCCTCATCCATCCATCTATCCACCCACCCATCCATCCATCCATCCATCCATCCATCCATCCATCCATCCACCAAGTCTCTCTGTCTTTTACTCTTAGGTGACTGATGGGATTTGAAACCTGTTTCAAACTTGTTTCTTAACTTCTTGAGGTCAAGGACCACACTTTCATCTTTGCACTTTGCAGTGTCTCACCTTGTCATAGCTACAAAAGTGTTACTTATATAAAAATAATACACAGTTACCAAGTATGGAAGTTTAACCATTTTCTCTCTAAATAGGTTATTGTTCATGCCACACGTTTCACAGCTGAATAAATGGGGTCTGGACAGGGTAATGAGCCTACCCACATCCACATAATGAATTAAGGGCAGATCTTGGAAGCGGCGCACATTTATCCAGCCCAGGAGTTCTCCAATCCGTTTTGCACATGGCACTCACATAGGAACTCTTAAAACACACATGTGCCTGGGCAATACTGCCAGAGGGTATGATTTATTTGGTCCAGGGAGGGGCTTGGGGAGGAGTGTCTTTACTGAGCTTCCCAGGTGGTTTGAGTGTGTGCTGCTCCTGACTCTCTAGCCCTTGCTCCCGTTAGGTCTCCTGTGGGTTGGATTATCCACTGACTTAACTAACAGCCAAAGCAGGGTTTCCTCAGGCTTCAACGCGAGTCCCGAGTGCAGAGTCTCCCCAGCTTCCCCAGACGTGGCAGGAAGCACAAGAGGTTAAAGGCTACTGAAGGTGCAGTAGGAAGAGAATGGACTTGACAGAGCCAGAAGAGAAGCTAGGGTCCCCCTTGCACATCATGGCGCTTTGAAGAATGTAACTTACTCCTGACCCTCGTGCTGTGCTTTGGGTAATTTAAAGAGAGATTCTTCATAAATCTTCCATGGTTCAGTCATGGCAACTTCTTGTGATAAGAAATTCAAAAAAAGTATGGTGCTTAGAGAATAAACCAAGTTAGGTTTCTTCCTTCCTTCCATCCTTCCCCCCTTCCTTCCAGCCTGCCTGTCTGCCTTCCTTTCTTCCTTCCTTCCTCCCCCCTTCCTTCCTTCCTTCCTTCCTTCCTTCCTTCCTTCCCCCTTCCTTCCTTCCTTCCTTCCTTCCTTCCTTCCTTCCTTCCTTCCTTCCTTCCATCCTTCCTTCTCCCTTCCTTCCCCCCTTCCTTTCTCCCTCCCTGCCTGCCTCACTGCCTTCTTTCCTTCTTTTCAGTTCATTATCAATGAGGTACTGATTGAGTGTCTACTGTGTGCTGGGGTGTTGTTCAGATGAACAGGGCAGTGACTGAAGAGAGCAATGGGTACAGAGAGCTGCACACACATGGTCCTTACCTCAAGAAGCTCTTAAACTTGAGTAAATTGAGAACCCTTTGTGGGGATGTCTTGCTAGAAGACACAGAGATGGTCAAGCAGCTTAGAGATGATTTCAATGCAGGTCACTATTTATGTATTTGTATAATCATATATTTTTGTAAAATTTACAAAATTAAGATCTTTCCATATTCTTTTTAAAGTTTTTATATATTTATTTGTTTTTAAATGGTTTTTAAATTTATTTATTTTGAGAGAGAGAGAGACAGAGAGAGCGAGCAGGGGAGGGGCAGAGAGACAGAGAGAAAATCCTAAGCAGGATCTGTGCTGTCAGTGCAGAGCCCAATGTGAGGCTTGAACTCACGAACCGTGAGATCATGATCTGAGCCAAAATCAAAAGTTGGACACTTAACTGACTGAGCCACCCAGGCACCTCTCCATATTGGTTTTAAAAGGAGTCTCCCAAATTGTATAAGCTTTTGGATTTGCAAAGTACGCACCATGTCTGTTCTCACTGTATCTGTTTCCCACCATTCTTTTCCTTCTGGACTTAGGAACACGCATTACCTGCCCAGATTGTGCTCAATGCTTTGACACAAGTACTGAAAATACATGTGCTCGCACATAGGGCAAGCAGCGTGGAACTGGGGGCTGGGGGGAGTGCAGTCTGGGGCATTTTTCTTAATGGATTCACATCTTCAGAATCACCACACACATTAGTATTTTAAGCGCTCTGAGAAGTAAAGAAACCTGGGCAATTTTTATTAAAACCTGAACTTCCGGATTTATTTAATCCAGATTCAGGAAACATGAATTTCTTTTGGTCTAAAACCTGGAGCTAGTGTTCTTTAGAGTACACTTTGAGGCCCTCTGAGTGAGGAATGCATCTGGTCTGCCTCAGCAGTTGACCTTGGTGTTGTTGAAAACAGTAGTGTTTGCATTAATTATGTGGTCATCGTTGTTGATTCCCAGTTATTGGCCAGACCCTATACTAGAAGCTGGGGATTCAACAGTGAGGAAAAAACAGATATGGTTAAATTTTCAAGGAGCTCATAGGAAAAATAGACACGGAAATAGGTTTATAGGTATGATAAATGTTCTAAAATAAAAGCATAGAGAACTAGGGAGCCTTTATAAAGAGGGGGTAGAATTTGGTCTTGTAAGTCTAGGGAAGCATCCTTAAAAGAATGGCAAAAGTTTTGAGATCTGAAGAGTGAAACAGAGATTAGTTGGTTAGCTTGGAGATCAGTAAGAGAATTCCTGGCAGTGGGAATAGTGAATAGAGTCCCCGTGGTGGGAAAAGCAGGCCACAGTTGAGGAACTAATGAAGCAGGTTGAGAACCATCTTCATTTCACACTTTGATTAGTTCTAGAGTCTTCTGGGTAATTTATTATTCCAGCACCTTATGGATTTTGTGTTGACCCTGAGTCACCTCTGTAGACTACTGGATAACATCCACATTACTGGCCCAAAGATACTTTAGAACTTTAGAGCTATGTGGTTTCCATGCCAACCATACTGGGTTCACAAGACAAGTTATCATATGCTCCTTTGAAAGACCTAGGTGCATGCTCTGCTCTTTACAACTTATCCAGGGGAGAGTTTTCTCTTAGTTTATTACCCGCACTTTATTGGAAGAGTGTAAAGTGTTTCTTTTCTTCTTCTTACTGTTTCAAAAATATTTGTGATATTGCATTAAAAGATGATAGTGGGAACTCCCATATAGAGGGAATGTCACATGTGACAAGGTAGGTAGTGCCATCCTTGGCATGTAGAAGACACTCGATAAATATTTGTGGAATGAGATGCCTGTGGGGCATTTGAGTCTGAGGTCTTAAGTAACCCATCCTACCTTCACTCCTGATGGATGTTAATGCTGTAGTTGTTACTCTGTGCACCTCAGTTTGATTCGGTATTCCCACGTGTCGTTCTTTTGTAGACGGTCCCCTTCCTCAGCTCTAAACTCTGTGCATAAAGGCAAGAGACACCATCCCGTGCCTGGGTAAAGTTTGAGGAATATTGGTGCAGCTCAAGATCTCAGCCGCCCAAGGCCCTGTGCGTCAGAAAGAGGGATTTCTCTGGAGCAGAGCTCTGAAGGGAGATAGTCATCAGGGCAGGGACTTATCTTTGTTTGGCTCCTCCCCAAAACTGACCCTGAGACCAGATTTCAGTGCTGGTGATTTACTTAAAAGATGATTCCAGGAGACACTAGCAGAGGAGGGGTGCGGTAAGGCAGAAAAGGGAAGGAAACCAGCAAACTGTCTGTTGTCAGGAAAGTTACCACCATGACAATAGGGCTGAGTCCTGAGGAGCTTGGAAGGCAGGTTAGAACATGTGCTTCTGAGTTTCCCCCACTTAGGATGCAAGGTGCTGGGGTGTTTAACCACTTTCCTCCACTTCTTTCTCTCATTGGAGCCACGGTCAGGGTCTTCCAGCTTGCCGGAGTGCAGACAGAGCTGCAGAAGAGCTTTCCTCATGTACAGGTCGGTTCTGAACAGATACAAGAGGTCACCAACAGTGTCGGCCCCAGAGTCACTTCCACATGAACCTGGACTTGCTCATGGTCTTGGGGAAACAAAAACTGTAGCCTTCGAAGCGGCAGAAATGAATGGCAAATTGGCTGTGCCTCTTGGGCAGAAGTCCTTTTTGGGAAGAGGGAGGCACTCACCTAATGAAGCCATGACAATCAAATAAAAAGCAAATCTCCACACTTAATGCTCACGGTGCCATGGGGGCATGCCAGAGTGTCAGCTCCCTTGTATTTCCCAGGTGACACTACATCCTTTTTTCCTCCATGGTAATAAGGATTAAGAAGCTGTCAGGGTTATTTTTTCTTATTCCTTCTTTTTCTTTTTAATCACACCAAAATTTTTTCCTCTTACTGTTGCCACTCATCAAAACCTCTGTGGGCTGGAGACTGGAAAATCTGTGAGAAAGGGCACACGGGGGAAGTGCTGGGCAGGAGAGGCTTTCTACAGGTTAATCAGATAGAGGGATGCACATTTGGTTCTTTCAAACAAAAAGCCTTGAATAAACTAAAAATGCCGCAGCCAGAGTTGAGCTGCAGATAGAGAATTAAGGTTTCCAGATGCTGGTTTTGTTTGTTTGGAACAGAGGTGATTTGTTGTCTTGGGGCTGGCTGCAAATAGAGTTTGGAAATTCTGGCTCTTTTTACACTGACATTAACCTGGACAGATACATTTGGGTCTTTATCTAAGAAACTTACCAGCTGCCTGCTTGAGATCTCTCTCTCTCTCTCTCTCTCTCTCTCAGTCTCTCAGTCTCTCTCTTTCTCTTATTTATATACTGATTTTAAATATTTAAATATTTATTTATTTATCTACCCATCTATAATTTAATGCCAAGTTAGTTAACATATAGAGTAATAATGGGTTCAGGAATAGAGTCTAGTGATTCACCACTTATAACACACAGTGCTCATCCCATCAAGTGCCCTCCTTAATGCCCATCACCCATTTAGCCCATCTGTCCACCCACCTGCCCTCCATCAAGCCTCAGTTTGCTTAAGATCTCTAAGAACACCAGGCGAGGAAAAAAAAACAAAAAACAACAGAAGAGGGGTCTATCTGTGAACAGCTCAACATTATTTTTCACTTCATCATATTAATAATGTCTAATGTCACTTTTCTGATAACGCTTCACTGCCACCAATAAAAATAAGGCTATTTCTGGTCAGGAGAGAACAGGGAACAGAGGTTAGATCAATCCATTTTCCATTTAACTAACACTGCAAAGGTTTTTCTCTATGCCAAGATCTGTGTAGAAAACAGAGCTGATACAAAGAAATATGAACCATCGGCCCTGCCTCTGGAAATTTACAGCCTGTGGGGAAGATGATAAGGAATGGGACATACTTCAGAGAGAGCCGGTAACTATTACAGCAGAGCTTGCTACAGCGTGTGATGGATGGAATTGCTGGAGATGCGACTCAGGGAATAGGTAGGAAAAAAGGCAATGAAGAGCTAGTTCTAGGAGGATTTGCTCAAGGCCCATGTGGTTGAGGTGATCATGATTCTTCTTGGATGTTTGAAAGAAAGCGCAAGTTGTGGGTTTGGGTGAAAGTTAATGAGTTCTGTTATGTGTTTGGGGCACTCATTTTGGGTGCTTCTGGAGACAGAGAAAGAGAGATGTGGGCTGGCGATGTGAGTGTCTTGGATTTCCATCTGTGGCAGGTGAGTGGAAGATAATTCCTTTCATTACAATAGGGAATGTAAGAATAGGGAAAATAAGACGGGCTAAGAAGAACAGAGCAAGAAGATCATAGGAACTGATTGTCAATATTTTTTTTCTAAGGTGGAAGTGGGGAAGGTACTAACCTTCTATTTGGTGCCACTTCAGTTGGTGCCGTGGTTTCCATATGCTGTTGCATTTGTTTCCCACAACACATCGATGGCAGACAGTGCTATTGCCATTTTAGAGATAGAGAAACAGAGATCTGGAATGGTTGAATGGGAGACCATGGTAACATGTCTGTTGGGGAGGATGGGATGAATGTATGACTGCCTTCTTCCTTCCAGCATTCAAAATGCTGAAAGATAACAAAGAGAAGACAGAGGAGTAACTTTCAAAATGCCATATTTACATAAATCTGCTTATAAACTATAGTCTAGAGGTGTGACCACTGTGGATATCCTAAGACTTCACTCTACACTGGAATATACCAGCTCTCTCATGGCCACGGGAGAAGAATACATGCCACGAAGCTTACATAGGAGAGGAGCAGGGTGGCCTGAGGCCAGAAGGGGCTAATCCACCTCTACTACAGGTCCTTCTTCCAATCTTACCCATAAGACAAATCACTCCCCTTCTCAGGAAAGGTGAGTGGCGGGTAGAGAGAAAGTGGAATTGTTTCTCTAGTGATTTTTCCTCTTCTTCCCTTCCTAGGAATTGTAACTATTGAAAAAGCTACTAACCTCCTGATGCCATCTAGTCAATGGGATTTGAACGTAAGTTGGGCTGATTCCTGGGCCCATTTTCATCACTCTGCACTAGAGAATGTCAGTTAAGAGCATGACCTTGGGGACAATAAAATTAGAAATTTCCAGGCACACAGTTCCTTCTCTTGCCTCACATCCCGCTTCGATGAACCCTTCCAGGAAGAACTACCCTTTTGGAAATCTGCTCCTAACTTCCCATTCTAGTCCCATCTCAGTTCTTTTCCATGGCCACCTAGTATTCCGCCAGCTTTGACTGCGCCCTGTCAGTGGGCAGGTTGGGTGTGAATCTCCTTCAGTAGTGCTTGAAGTTGAAGTTCTTTTGTTCTGTTATCAAGAAAAGGTTGGCAGGACTCACCGCAACCCTGTGAGGTAGTAGCTATGCACTTTGCATGAAAGTGTCAGAACTTTTCTGCCTCCTCCACACAGCACTGATGAGAAGGAGATGTCATGCATGGTGGAAAGTGTGTTTTACAGCCTGGTTCACTGTCTGGGGGGAGGGGGGATTCCTGTTTCTCTTTGCCCTGAGTTCATCCAGTCCTTATTCAACACCACTAAGTTTAACCACAGCAACCCAACTCACCCCTTTCCAACTTTCTTTAACTAACTCAACTCATATAATACACAGATGAGGTTCTATGTAAGTCATCGGAATATTCTGATATTATTAAATAAGTAAGTAAGTAAATAAATAAAACATTTATTGAGCACTTACAATGTGTTAGATAAGTACAATATTGGAATATAAGCAGGGTGTTACGGAGGTACTAAGGATGTAATTTGAACCAAATTGTGGAAGTTTTCTAGAGGAATTAATATTTGAGCTTTGTTTTAAAGGGTGATTCATCATCATGTAGGCAAAGAGGGAAGACAAAGACATTCTGGACAGAAGGAAGAGCATAGACAAAGTCAGAGAGCTGATAAAAAGTACAGGGCATTCCGTCAAGTTCCTCCTAATCCTCCTATACGTGCACACATATGATATTTGTCCTTCTCTGCCTGACTTATTTCGCGGAGGAACTTGACGGAGGAACAAGGGGGAGAAGAAGGGCGGAAATGGTGGGGGAAAGGGAGAGAGGCAAACCATGAGAGACTCTTGAATGCTGACAAAAACTGAGGACTGATGGGTGTGGGGGGGAGGGGGGATGGGCATGA